>NC_060127.1:234366001-234677438 GCF_021461395.2 Schistocerca americana
TAACTTCAGGTTTACTGTATCCCTCTGACCTTCTCATTGACGATGAAACACAGAAGTTGCATCGGAATGAAATACAAAAGGCACAATGCCGACATAAGTACAAGAAGACTGACTCTTCCTACTCTCTATGTTTTGAACCATTCCTATGACACTAGTTATAGATTCCGATGCTTCACTT
Organism: Schistocerca americana; assembly: GCF_021461395.2. Taxonomy (NCBI): domain Eukaryota; kingdom Metazoa; phylum Arthropoda; class Insecta; order Orthoptera; family Acrididae; genus Schistocerca; species Schistocerca americana. The sequence goes on from NC_060127.1 coordinate 234,366,180, forward strand.
CAGGTTTACTGTATCCCTTGGACCTTCTTATTGTCGATGAAACACAGAAATTGCATCGGAATTAAATACAAAAGGCACAATGCAGCCTTATGTACAAGGAGACTGACTCATCTTACTGTCTATGATTTTAACCATTCCTTTGACACTAGTTATAGATTCCGATGCTTCACTTCAGGTTTACTGTATCCCTTGGACCTTCTTATTGACGACGAAACACAGAAATTGCATCGGAATTAAATAGAAAAGGATCAATGCCGACTTAAGTACAAGAATACTGACTCTTCCTACTGTCTATGTTTTGAACCTTTCCTGTGACTCTAGTTATAGATTCCGATGCTTCACTTCAGGTTTACTATATACCTCTAACCTTCTTATTGACAATGAAACACAGAAATTGCTTCGGAATTAGGTACAAAAAGCACAATGCCGACTTAAGTACAAGAGGACTGACTCTTCTTAATATCTATGTTTTGAAACAGTCCTGTGACACTAGTAAAGGATTCCGATGCTTCACTTCAGGTTTACTGTATCCCTGGGAACTTCTTATTGACGACGTAACACAGAAATTGCCACGGAATTAAATACAAAAGGCACAATGCCGACTTAAGTACAAGAAGACTGACCCTTCCTATTGTCTATGTTTTGAACCATTCCTGTGACACTAGTTATGGATTCCGATGCTTCACTTCAGGTGTACTGCATCCCATGGACCATCGTATTCACGAAGAAACACAGAAATTGCATCGGAACTAAATAGAAAAGGCACAATGCCCACTTAAATACAAGGAGACAGACTCTTCTTACGACTATGTTTTGAACCATTCCTGTGACACTAGTTATGGATTCCGATGCCTCACTTCAGGTTTACTGTATCCCTTGGACGTTCTTATTGACGATGAAACACAGAAACTGCATCGGAAATAAATACAAAAGCCACAATGCCGACTCAAGTACAAGAAGACTGACACTTCCTACTCTCTATGTTTTGAACTATTCCTGTGACACTAGTTATAGATTCCGATGCTTCACTTCAGGTTTACTGTATTCCTTTGTCCTTCTTATTGACGATGAAACACAGAAATTGCATCGAAATTAAATAAAAAGGCACAATGCCGAATTAAGTACAAGAAGACTGACTCTTCTTACTGACTATGTTTTGAACCATTCCTGTGACACTAGTTATAGATTCCGATGCTTCACTTCAGGTTTACTGTATCCCTCTGATCCTCTTATTGACGATGAAACACAGAAATTGCATCGGAATTAAATACAAAAGGCACAATGCCGACTTAAATACAAGAAGACTGACTCTTCCTACTCTCTATGTTTTGAACCAATCCTATGATACTAGTTATAGATTCCGATGCTTCACTTCAGGTTTACTGTATCCCTTGGACCTTCTTATTGACGATGAAACACAGAAATTGCATCGGAATTAAATACAAAAGGCACAATGCCGACTTATGTACAAGGAGACTGACTCATCTTACTGTCTATGTTTTGAACCATTCCTGTGACACTAGTTATAGATTCCGATGCTTCACTTCAGGTTTACTGTATCCCTCTGACCTTCTTATTGACGATGTAACACAGAAATTCCATCGGAATTAAATAGAAAAGGCACAATGCCGACTTAAGTACAAGAAGACAGACTCTTCTTACTGACTATGTTTTGAACCACTCCTGTGACACTATTTATAGATTCCGATGCCTCACTTCTGGTTTACTGTATCCCTTGGACCTTCTTATTGACGATGAAACACAGAAATTGCATCATAATTAAATAAAAAGGGCACAATGCCGACATAAGTACACGAAGACTGACTCTTCCTGCTGTCTATGTTTTGAACCATTCCTGTGACACTAGTTATAGATTCCGATGCTTCACTTCAGGTTCACTGTATCCCTCTGACCTTCTTATTGACGATGAAACACAGAAATTGCATCGGAATTAAATAGAAAAGGCACAATGCCGACTACAGTACAAGAAGACTGACGCTTCCTACTGACTATGTTTGAATCATTCCTGTGACACTAGTGATAGATTCCGATGCTTCACTTCAGGTTTACTGTATCCCTTGGACCTTCTTATTAACGATGAAACACAGAAATTGCATCGGAATTAAATAAAAAGGCACAATGCCGATTTAAGTACAAGAAGACTGACTCTTCTTACTGACTATGTTTTGAACCATCCTTGTGACACTAGTTATAAATTCCGATGCTTCACTTCAGGTTTACTGTATCCCTCTGACCTTCTCATTGACGATGAAACACAAAAGTTGCATTGGAATGAAATACAAAAGGCACAATGCCGACTTAAGTACAAGAAGACTGACTCTTCCTACTCTCTATGTTTTGAACCATTCCTATGACACTAGTTATAGATTCCGATGCTTCACTTCAGGTTTACTGTATCCCTTGGACCTTCTTATTGTCGATGAAACACAGAAATTGCATCGGAATTAAATACAAAAGGCACAATGCCGCCTTATGTACAAGGACACTGACTCATCATACTGTCTATGTTTTTAACCATTCCTGTGACACTAGTTATAGATTCCGATGCTTCACTTCAGGTTTACTGTATCCCTGGGAACTTCTTATTGACGACGTAACACAGAAATTGCCTCGGAATTAAATACAAAAGGCACAATGCCGACTTAAGTACAAGAAGACTGACCCTTCCTATTGTCTATGTTTTGAACCATTGCTGTGACACTAGTTATAGATTCCGATGCTTCACTTCAGGTTTACTGTATCCCTCTGACCTTCTTATTGACGATGAAACACAGAAATTGCATCGGAATTAAATAGAAAAGGCACAATGCCGACTTAAGTACAAGAAGACTGGCTCTTCTTACTGTCTATGTTTTGAACCATTCCTGTGACACTAGTTATAGATTCCGATGCTTCAATTCAGCCTTACTGTATCCCTCTGACCTTCTTATCGACGATGAAACACAGAAATTGCATCGTAACTAATTACAAAAGGCACAATGCCGATTTAAGTACAAGAAGACTGACTCTTCTTACAGTCTACGTTTTGAACCATTCCTGTGTCACTAGTTATAAATTCCAATGCTTCACTTGAGATTTGCTGTATCCCTTGGACCTTCTTATTAACGATGAAACACAGAAATTGCATCGGAAATAAATACAAAAGCCAGAATGCCGACTCAAGTACAAGAAGACTGACTCTTCCTACTCTCTATGTTTTGAACCATTCCTGTGACACTAGTTATAGATTCCGATGCTTCACTTCAGATTTACAGTACTCCTTTGTCCTTCTTATTGACGATTAAACACAGAAATTGCATCGAAATTAAATAAAAAGGCACAATGCCGAATTAAGTACAAGAAGACAGACTCTTCTTACTGACTATGATTTGAACCATTCCTGTGACACTAGTTATAGATTCCGATGCTTCACTTCAGGTTTACTGTATCCCTCTGATCCTCTTATTGACGATGAAACACAGATATTGCATCGGAATTAAATACAAAAGGCACAATGCCGACTTAAGTACAATAAGACTGACTCTTCTTACTGACTATGTTGTGAACCATCCCTGTGACACTAGTTATAGATTCCGATGCTTCACTTCAGGTTTACTGTATCCCTCTGACCTTCTCATTGTCGATGAAACACAGAAGTTGCATCGGAATGAAATACAAAAGGCACAATGCCGACTTAATTACAAGAAGACTGACTCTTCCTACAATCTATGTTTTGAACCATTCCTATGATACTAGTTATAGATTCCGATGCTTCACTTCAGGTTTACTGTATCCCTTGGACCTTCTTATTGACGATGAAACACAGAAATTGCATCGGAATTAAATACAAAAGACACAATGCCAACTTATGTACAAGGATACTGACTCATCTTACTGTCTATGTTTTGAACCATTCCTGTGACACTAGTTATAGATTCCGATGCTTCACTTCAGGTTTACTGTATCCCTCTGACCTTCTTATTGACGATGAAACACAGAAATTGCATCGGAATTAAATACAAAGGGCACAATGCCGACATAAGTACACGAAGACTGACTCTTCCTGCTGTCTATGCTTTGAACCATTCCTGTGACACTAGTTATAGATTCCGATGCTTCACTTCAGGTTTACTGTATCCCTCTGACCTTCTTATTGACGATGATACATAGAAATTGCATCGGAATTGAATAGAAAAGGCACAATGCCGACTAAAGTACAAGAAGACTGACGCTTCCTACTGCCTACGTTTCAATCATTCCTGTGACACTAGTGATAGATTCCAATGCTTCACTTCAGGTTTACTGTATCCCTCTGACCTTCTTATTGACGATGAAACACAGAAATTGCATTCGAATTAGATACAAAAGGCACAATGCCGAATCAAGTACAAGAAGACTGACTCTTCCTACTGTCTATGTTTTGAACCATTCCTGGGACACTAGTTATAGATTCCGATGCTTCACTTCAGGTTTACTGTATCCCTCTGACCTTCTTATTGACGATGAAAGACAGAAATTACATCGGAATTAAATAGAAAAGGCACAATGCTGACTTAAGTACAAGAAGACTGACTCTTCTTACTGACTATGTTTTGAACATTTCCTGTGTGACCAGTTTTTGATTACGATGCTTCACTATATGTTTACCGTATCCCTTGGACCTTCTTATTGACGATGAAACACAGAAATTGCATCGGAAATAAATACAAAAGCCACAATGCCGACTCAAGTACAAGAAGACTGACTCTTCCTTTTCTCTATGTTTTGAACCATTCCTGTGACACTAGTTATAGATTCCGATGCTTCACTTCAGGTTTACTGTATCCCTTGTTCCTTCTTATTGACGATGAAACACAGAAATTGCATCGAAACTAAATAACAAGGCACAATGCCGAATTAAGTACAAGAAGACTGACTCTTCTTACTGACTATGCTTTGAACCATTCCTGTGACACTAGTTATAGATTCCGATGCTTCACTTCAGGTTTACTGTATCACTCTGATCCTCTTATTGACGATGAAATACAGAAGTTGCATCGGAATGAAATACAAAAGGCACAATGCCGACTTAAGTACAAGAAGACTGACTCTTCCTAGTCTCTATGTTTTGAACCATTCCTATGACACTAGTTATAGATTCCGATGCTTCACTTCAGGTTTACTGTATCCCTTGGACCTTCTTATTGTCGATGAAACACAGAAATTGCATCGGAATTAAATACAAAGGGCACAATGCCGACTTATGTACAAGGAGACTGCCTCATCTTACTGTCTATGATTTTAACCACTCCTGTGACACTAGTTATAGATTCCGATGCTTCACTTCAGGTTTACTGTATCCCTTGGACCTTCTTATTGACGACGAAACACAGAAATTGCATCGGAATTAAATAGAAAAGGATCAATGCCGACTTAAGTACAAGAAGACTGACTCTTACTACTGTCTATGCTTTGAACCTTTCCTGTGACTCTAGTTATAGATTCCGATGCTTCACTTCAGGTTTACTATATACCTCTAACCTTCTTATTGACAATGAAACACAGAAATTGCTTCGGAATTAGGTACAAGAAGCACAATGCCGACTTAAGGACAAGCGGACTGACTCTTCTTACTGTCTATGTTTTGAAACAGTCCTGCGACACTAGTTAAGGATTCCGATGCTTCACTTCAGGTTTACTGTATCCCTGGGACCGTATTGACGACGTAACACAGAAATTGCATAGGAATTAAATAGAAAAGGCACAATGCCGACTAAAGTACAAGAAGACTAACGCTTCCTAATGCCTATGCTTTGAATCATTCCTGTGACACTAGTGATAGATTCCGATGCTTCACTTCAGGTTTACTGTATCGCTCTGACCTTCTTATTGACGATGAAACACAGAAATTGCATTCGAATTAAATACAAAAGGCACAATGCCGACTCAAGTACAAGAAGACTGACTCTTCCTGCTGTCTATGTTTTGAACCATTCCTGGGACACTAGTTATAGATTCCGATGCTTCACTTCAGGTTTACTGTATCCCTCTGACATTCTTATTGACGATGAAAGACAGAAATTACATCGGAATTAAATAGAAAAGGCACAATGCTGACTTAAGTACAAGAAGTCTGACTCTTCTTACTGTCTATGTTTTGAACCATTCCTGTGACACTATTTATTGATTCCGGTGCTTCACTTCAGGTTTACTGTATCCCTTGGACCTTCTTATTGACGATGAAAAACAGAAATTGCATCGGAATTAAATACAAAAGGCACAATGCCGACTTAAGTACCAGAAGACAGACTCTTCTTACTGACTATGTTTTGAACGATTCCTTTGACACTAGTTATAGTTTGCGATGCCTCACTTTAGGTTTACTGTATCCCTTGGACTTTCTGATTGACGATGAAACACAGAAATTGCATCGGAATTAAATACAAAAGGCACAATGACGACTTAAGTTCAAGAAGACTGACTCTTCCTACAGTCTATGTTTTGAACAATTCCTGTGACACTAGTTATAGTTTCCGATGCTTCACTTCAGGTTTACTGTATCCCTCTGACCTTCGTATTGACGATGAAATACAGAAATTGCATCGGAAGTAAATAGAAAAGGCACAATGCCGACTTAAGTACAAGAAGACTGACTCTTCTTACTGACTATGTTTTGAACATTTCCTGTGTGACCAGTTTTTGATTACGATGCTTCACTATATGTTTACTGTATCCCTTGGACCTTGTTATTAACGATGAAACACAGAAATTGCATCGGAAATAAATACAAAAGCCACAATGCCGACTCAAGTACAAGAAGACTGACACTTCCTACTCTCTATGTTTTGAACCATTCCTGTGACACTAGTTATAGATTCCGATGCTTCACTTCAGGTTTACTATATCCCTCTGATCCTCTTATTGACGATGAAACACAGAAATTGAATCGGAATTAAATAAAAAGGCACAATGCCGATTTAAGTACAAGAAGACTGACTCTTCTTACTGACTATGTTTTGAACCATTCCTATGATACTAGTTATAGATTCCGATGCTTCACTTCAGGTTTACTGTATCCCTTGGACCTTCTTATTGACGATGAAACACCGAAATTGCATCGGAATTAAATACGAATTCACAATGCCGACTTATGTACAAGGAGACTGACTCATCTTACTGTCTATGATTTGAACCATTCCTGTGACACTAGTTATAGATTCCGATGCTTCACTTCAGGTTTACTGTATCCCTTGGACCTTCTTATTGACGACGAAACACAGAAATTGCATCGGAATTAAATAGAAAAGGATCAATGCCGACTTAAGTACAAGAAGACTGACTCTTCCTACTGTCTATGTTTTGAACCTTTCCTGTGACTCTAGTTATAGATTCCGATGCTTCACTTCAGGTTTACTATATACCTCTAACCTTCTTATTGACAATGAAACACAGAAATTGCTTCGGAATTAGGTACAAAAAGCACAATGCCGACTTAAGTACAAGAGGACTGACTCCTCTTACTGTCTATCTTTTGCAACCATCCGGTGACACTAGTTAAGGATTCCGATGCTTCACTTCAGGTTTACTGTATCCCTGGGACCTTCTTATTGACGACGTAACACAGAAATTGCCTCGGAATTAAATAGAAAAGGCACAATGCCGACTTAAGTACAAAAAGACTGACCCTTCCTATTGTCCATGTTTTGAACCATTGCTGTGACACTAGTTATAGATTCCGATGCTTCACATCAGGTTTACTGTATCCCTCTGACCTTCTTATTGACGATGAAACACAGAAATTGCATCGGAATTAAATAGAAAAGGCACAATGCCGACTTAAGTACAAGAAGACTGGCTCTCCTTACTGTCTATGTTTGAGCCATTCCTGTGACACTAGTTATAGATTCCGATGCTTCACTTCAGCCTTACTGTATCCCTCTGACCTTCTTATCGACGATGAAACACAGAAATTGCATCGTAACTAATTACAAAAGGCACAATGCCGACTTAAGTACAAGAAGACTGACTCTTCTTACTGTCTATGTTTTGAACCATTCCTGTGACACTAGTTATAGATTCCGATGCTTTACTTCAGGTTTACTGTATTCCTTTGTCCTTCTTATTGACGATTAAACACAGAAATTGCATCGAAATTAAATAAAAAGGCACAATGCCGAATTAAGTACAAGAAGACTGACTCTTCTTACTGACTATGTTTTGAACCATTTCTGTGTCACTAGTTATCGATTCCGATGTTTCACGTCCGGTTTACTGTATCCCTTCGACCTTCTTATTGACGATGAAACACAGAAATTGAATCGGAATTAAATAAAAAAGGCACAATGCCGATTTAAGAACAAGAAGACTGACTCTTCTTACTGACTATGTTTTGAACCATCCCTGTGACACTAGTTATAGATTCCGATGCTTCACTTCAGGTTTACTGTATCCCTCAGACCTTCTGATTGTCGATGAAACACAGAAGTTGCATCGGAATGAAATACAAAAGGCACAATGCCGACTTAAGTACAATAAGACTGACTCTCCCTACTCTCTAAGTTTTGAAACAGTCCTGTGACACTAGTTATGGATTCCGATGCTTCACTTTAGGTTTACTGTATCCCTGGGACCTTCTTATTGACGACGTAACACAGAAATTGCCTCGGAAATAAATAGAAAAGGCACAATGCCGACTTAAGTACACGAAGACTGACCCTTCCTATTGTCAATGTTTTGAACCATTGCTGTGACACTAGTTATAGATTCCGATGCTTCACTTCAGGTTTACTGTATCCCTCTGACCTTCTTATTGACGATGAAACACAGAAATTGCATCGGAATTAAATAGAAAATGCACAATGCCGACTTAAGTACAAGAAGACTGGCTCTTCTTACTGTCTATGTTTTGAACCATTCCTGTGACACTAGTTATGGATTCCGATGCTTCACTTCAGCCTTACTGTATCCCTCTGACCTTCCTATTGCAGATGAAACACAGGATTGCAACGGAATTAAATCGAAAAGGCACAATGTAGGCTTAAGTACAAGAGGTCTGACTCTTCTTACTGTCTATGTTTTGAACCATTCCTGTGACACTAGTTATAGATTCCGATGCTTCACTTCAGGTTCACTGGATACCTTGGATATTCTTATTGACGATGAATCACAGATATTGCATCGGAATTAAATAGAAGAGGCACAATGCCGACTTAAGTACAAGAAGACTGACTCTTCTTACAGCCGGCCGAAGTGGCCGTGCGGTTAAAGGCGCTGCAGTCTGGAACCGCAAGACCGCTACGGTCGCATTTTCGAATCCTGCCTCGGGCATGGATGTTTGTGATGTCCTTAGATTAGTTAGGTTTAACTAGTTCTAAGTTCTAGGGGATTAATGACCTTAGCAGTTGAGTCCCATAGTGCTCAGAGCCATTTGAACCATTTGAACTCTTCTTACTGTCTATGTTTGAACAATTCCTGTGACACCAGTTATAGATTCCGATGCTTCACTTCAGGTTTACTGTATCCCTCTGACCTTCTTATCGACGATGAAACACAGAAAATGCATCGTAACTAATTACAAAAGGCACAATGCCGACTTAAGTACAAGAAGACTGACTCTTCTTACTGTCTATGTTTTGAACCATTCCTGTGACACTAGTTATAGATTCCGATGCTTCACTTCAGATTTACTGTATCCCTCTGACCTTCCTATTGAAGATGAAGCACAGAAATTGCATCGGAATTAAATAGAAAAGCGACAATGCCGACTTAAGTACAAGAAGATTGACTCTTCCTACTGTCTATGTTTTGAACCATTCCTGTGACACTAGTTATAGATTCCGATGCTTCACTTCAGGTTTACTGTATCCCTCTGACCTTCGTATTGACGATGAAACACAGAAATTACATCGGAATTAAAGAGAAAAGGCACAATGCCGACTTAAGTACAAGAAGACTGGCTCTTCTTACTGTCTATGTTTGAACCATTCCTGTGACACTAGTTATAGATTCCGATGCTTCACTTCAGATTTACTGTATCCCTCTGACCTTCCTATTGAAGATGAAACACAGAAATTGCATCGGAATTAAATAGAAAAGGCACAATGACCGCTTAAGTACAAGAAGACTGACTCTTCTTACTGTCTATGTTTTGAACCATTGCTGTGACACTAGTTATAGATTCCAATGCTTCACTTCAGGTATACTGTATCCCTTGATTCTTCTTATTGACGAGGAATCACAGAAATTGCATCGGAATTAAATAGAAAAGGCTCAATGCCGACTTACGTACAAGAAGACTGACTCTTCTTACTGACTATGTTTTGAACCATCACTGTGACACTAGTTATAGATTCCGATGCTTCACTTCAGGTTACTGTATCCCTTGGACCTTCTTATTGACGATGAAACACAGAAATTGCATCGGAATTAAATACAAAACACAATGCCGACTTATGTACAAGGAGACTGACTCATCTTACTGTCTATGTTTTGAAACATTCCTGTGACACTAGTTGTAGATTCCGAAGCTTCACTTCAGGTTTACTGTATCCCTCTGACGTTCTTATTGACGATGAAAGACAGAAATTACTTCGGAATGAAACAGAAAAGGCACAATGCTGACTTAAGTACAAGAAAACTGACTCTTCTTACTGACTATGTTTTGAACATTTCTGTGTGACCAGTTTTTGATTACGATGCTTCACTATATGTTTACTGTATCCCTTGGACCTTCTTATTGACGATGAAACACAGAAATTGCATCGGAAATAACTACAAAAGCCACAATGCCGACTCAAGTACAAGAAGACTGACTCTTCCTACTCACTATGTTTTGAACCATTCGTGTGACACTAGTTATAGATTCCGATGCTTCACTTCAGGTTTACTGTACTCCTTGGTCCTTCTTATTGACGATGAAACACAGAAATTGCATCGATACTAAATAAAAAGGCACAATGCCGAATTAAGTACAAGAAGACTGACTCTTCTTACTGACTATGTTTTGAACCATTCCTCTGACACTAGTTATTGATTCCGATGCATCACTTCCGGTTTACTGTATCCCTTGGACCTTCTTATTGACGATGAAACACAGAAATTGCATCGGAATTTAATAAAAAGGCACAATGCCGATTTAAGTACAAGAAGACTGACTCTTCTTACTGACTCTGTTTTGAACCATCCCTGTGACACTAGTTATAGATTCCGATGCTTCACTTCAGGTTTACTGTACTCCTTGGTCCTTCTTATTGACGATGAAACACAGAAATTGCATCGAGACTAAATAAAAAGGCACAATGCCGAATTAAGTACAAGAAGACTGACTCTTCTTACTGACTATGTTTTGAACCATTCCTGTGACACTAGTTACAGATTCCGATGCTTCACTTCAGGTTTACTGTATCACTCTGATAATCTTATTGACGATGAAACACAGAAATTGCATCGGAATTAAATACAAAAGGCACAAATCTGACTTAAGTACAATAAGACTGACTCTTCCTACTTTCTAAGTTTTGAACCATTCCTCTGACACTAGTTATTGATTCCGATGCATCACTTCCGGTTTACTGTATCCCTTGGACCTTCTTATTGACGATGAAACACAGAAATTGCATCGGAATTTAATAAAAAGGCACAATGCCGATTTAAGTACAAGAAGACTGACTCATCTTACTGTCTATGATTTGAACCACTCCTGTGACACTACTTATAGATTCCGATGCTTCACTTCAGGTTTACTGTATCCCTTGGACCTTCTTATTGACGACGAAACACAGAAATTGCATCGGAATTAAATAGAAATGGATCAATGCCGACTTAAGTACAAGAAGACTGGCTCTTCTAATTGTCTATGTTTTGAACCATTCCTGTGACACTAGTTATAGATTCCGATGCTTTACTTCAGGTTTACTGTATCCCTCTGACCTTCTTATCGACGATGAAACACAGAAATTGCATCGTAACTAATTACAAAAGTCACAATGCCAACTTAAGTACAAGAAGACTGACTCTTCTTACTATCTATGTTTTGAACCATTCCTGTGTCACTAGTTATAGATTCCAATGCTTCACTTGAGATTTACTGTATCCCTTGGACCTTTTTATTGACGACGAAACACAGAAATGGCATCGGAAGTAAATAGAAAAGGCACAATGCCGACTTAAGTACAAGAAGACTGACTCTTCTTACTGACTATGTTTTGAACCATTCCTGTGTCACTAGTTATAGATTCCGATGCTTCACTTCAGGTTTACTGTATCCCTTGGACCTTTTTATTGACGACGAAACACAGAAATTGCATCGGAATTAAATAGAAAAGGGACAATGCCGACTTAAGTACAAGAAGATTGACTCTTCATACTGTCTAAGTTTTGAACCGAAACTGTGACATTAGTTATAGATTCCGATGCTTCACTTCAGGTTTACCGTATCCCTTGTACCTTCTTATTGACGATGAAACACAGAAATTGCATTAGAAATAAATAGAAAAGGCAAAATGCCGACTTAAGTACAAGAAGACTGACTCTTCTTATTGACTATGTTTTGAACCATTCCTGTGACACTAGTTATGGATTCCGGTGCCTCACTTCAGGCTTACTGTATCCCTTGGACCGTCTTATTTACGATGAAACACAGAAATTGCATCGGAAATAAATAGAAAAGGCAAAATGCCGACTTAAGTACAACAAGACTACCTCTTCTCACAGTCTATGTTTTGAACCATTCCTGTGACACTAGTTATAGATTCCGATGCTTTACTTCAGGTGTACTGTATCACTTGGACCTTCTTATTGACGATGAAACACAGAAATTGCATCGAAATGAAATTGAAAAGACACAATGCCGACTTAAGTTCAAGTAGACTGACTCTTCTTACTGTCTATGTTTTGAACCATTCCTTTGACACCAGTTATAGTTTCTGATACTTCATTTCAAGTTTACTGTATCCCACTGACCTTCGTATTGACGATGAAACACAGAAATGGCATTGGAATTAAATACAATAAGCACAATGCCGACTTAAGTACAAGAAGACTGACTCTTCCTACTGTCTATGTTTTGAACCATCCCTGTGACACTAGTAATAGATTCCGATGCTTCACTTCTGCTTTACTGTATCCCTCTGACCTTCTTATTGACGATAAAACACAGAAATTGCATCGGAATTAAATAGAAAAGGCACAATGCCGACTTAATTACAAGAAGACTGACTCTTCTTGCTGACTATGTTTTGAACCATTCCTGTGACACTAGTTATAGACTCTTCTGCTTCACTTCAGGTTTACAGTATCCCTTGGACCTTCTTATTGACGATGAAACACATAAATTGCATCGGAATTAAATACAAAAGGCACAATGCCGACTTAAGTACAGGAAGACAGACTCTTCTAACTGTCTATGTTTTAACCATTCCTGTGACACTAGTTATAGATTCCGATGCTTCACTTCAGGTTTACTGTATCCCTCTGACCTTCTTATTGACGATGAAACACAGAAATTGCATCGGAATGAAATACAAAAGGCACAATGCCGACTTAAATACAAGAAGACTGACTCTTCTTACCTAATATGTTTTGAACCATTCCTGTGACACTAGTTTTAGATTCTGATGCCTCACTTCAGGATAACTGTATCCTTTAGAGCTTCTTATTGATGATGAAACACAGAAATTGCATCGTAATTAAATAGAAAAAGCACAATGCCGACTTAAGTGCAAGAAGACTTACTCTTCCTACTGTCTATGTTATGAACCATTCCTGTGACACTAGTTATAGATTCCGATGCTTCACTTCAGGTTTACTGTATCCCTCTGACCTTCTTATTGACGATGAAACACAGATATTGCATCGGAATTAAATAGACACGACACAATGCCGACTTAAGTACAAGAAGACTGACTCTTCTTACTGACTATGTTTGAACCATTCCTGTGACACTAGTTACAGACTCCGATGCTTCACTACAGGTTTACTGTATCCCTCTGACCTTCTTATTGACGATGAAACACAGAAATTGCATCGGAATTAAATACAAATGGCACAATGCCGACTTAAGTACAAGTAGACTGACTCTTCTTACTGTCTATGTTTTGAACATTTCCTGTGCCACTAGTTATAGATTCTGATACTTCATTTCAAATTTACTGTATCCCTCTGACCCTCTTATTGACGATGAAACACAGAAATGGCATCGGAATTAAATACAAAAAGCACAATGCCGACTTAAGTACAAGAAGACTAACTCTTCTTACTGTCTATGTTTTGAACCATTCCTGTGACACTAGTTATAGATTCCGCTGCTTCACTTCAGGTTTTCTGTATCTCTCTGACCTTCTTATTGACGATGAAACACAGAAATTGCATCGGAAATAAATAGAAAAGGCAAAATGCCGACTTAAGTACAAGAAGACTGACTCTTCTTACAGTCTATGATTTGAACCATTCCTGTGACACTAGTTATAGATTCCGATGCTTCACTTCAAGTTTACTGTATCCCTCTGACCCTCTTATTGACGATGAAACACAGAAATGGCATCGGAATTAAATACAAAAAGCACAATGCCGACTTAAGTACAAGAAGACTGACTCTTCCTACTGTCTATGTTTTGCACCATCCCTGTGACATTAGTAATAGATTCCGATGCTACACTTCTGGTTTACTATATCCCTCTGAATTTCTTATTGACGATAAAACAAAGAAATTGCATCGGAATTAAATAGAAAAGGCACAATGCCGACCTAAGTACAAGAAGACTGACTCTTCTTACTGACTATGTTTTGAACCATTCCTGTGAGACATGTTACAGATTCCGATGCTTCACTTTAGGCTTAGTGTATCACTTGGATCTTCGTATTGACGATGAAACATAGAAATTGCATCGGAATTAAATACAAAAGGCACAATGCCGACTTAAGTACAAGAAGACTAACTCTTCTTACTGTCTATGTTTTGAACCATTCCTGTGACACTAGTTATAGATTCCGCTGCTTCACTTCAGGTTTCCTGTATCTCTCTGACCTTCTTATTGACGATGAAACACAGAAATTGCATCGGAAATAAATAGAAAAGGCAAAATGCCGACTTAAGTACAAGAAGACTGACTCTTCTTACAGTCTATGATTTGAACCATTCCTGTGACACTAGTTATTAATTCCGATGCTTCACTTCAGGTGTACTGCATCCCTTGGACCTTCTTATTGACGATGAAACACAGAAATTGCATCGGAATGAAATAGAAATGGCACAATGCCGACTTAAGTACAAGAAGACTGACTCTTCTTACTGACTATGTTTTGAACCATTCCTGTGACACTAGTTATAGATTCCGATGCCTCACTTCAGGTTTACTGTATCCCTCTGACCTTCATATTGACGATGAAACACTGAAATTGCATCGGCATTAAATACAAAAGGCACAATGCCGACTCAAATAAAAGATGACTGGCTCTTCTTACTCTCTTTGTTTTGAACCTTTCCTGTGAGACCGGTTTTAGATTCCGATGTTTCACTTCAGGTTTACTGTATCCCTTGGACCTTCTTATTGACGACGAAATACAGAAATTGCATCGGATTTAAATAGAAAAGGCACAATGCAGACTTACGTACATGAAGACTGACTCCTCTTACTGACTATGTTTTGAACATTTCCTGTGAGACAAGTTTTAGATTCCGATGCTTCACTATATGTTTACTGTATCCCTTGGAACCTCTTATTGACGATGAAGCACAGAAATTGCATCGGAATTAAATACAAAAGGCCCAATGCCGACTTAAGTACAAGAAGACTGACTCTTCTTACTGACTATGTTTTGAACCATTCCTGTGACACTAGTTATAGATTCCGATGCTTCACTTCAGGTTTAACGTATCCCTTACACCTTCTTATTGATGATGATACACAGAAATTGCATCGGAATTAAATACGAAAGGCACAATGCCGACTTAAGTACAAGAAGACAGACTCTTCTTACTGACTATGTTTTGAACCATTCCTGTGACACTAGTTATGGATTCCGATGCCTCACTTCAGGTTTACTGTATCCCTTGGACCTTCTTATTGACGATGAAACACTGAAATTGCGTCGGCATTAAATACAAAAGGCACAATGCCGACTCAAATACAAGATGACTGCCTCTTCTTACTCTCTATGTTTTGAACCTTTCCTGTGACACCGGTTTTAGATTCCGATGTTTCACTTCAGGTATACTGTATCCCTTGGACCTTCTTATTGACGACGAAATACAGAAATTGCATCGGATTTAAATAGAAAAGGCACAATGCAGACTTAAGTACAAGAAGACTGCCTCTTCTTACTGACTATGTTTTGAACATTTCCTGTGAGACAAGTTTTAGATTCCGATGCTTCACTATATGTTTACTGTATCGCTTGGACCCTCTTATTGACGATGAAACACAGTAATTGCATCGGAATTAAATACAAAAGGCACAATGCCGACTTAGGTACAAGAAGACTGACTCTTCTTACTGACTAGGTTTTGAACCATTCCTGTGACACTAGTTATAGATTCCGATGCCTCACTTCAGGTTTAATGTATCCCTTAGACCTTCTTATTGATGATGAAACACAGAAATTGCATCGGAATTAAATACAAAAGGCACAATGCCGACTTAAGTACAAGATGACTGACACTTCCTACTGACTATGTTTTGAACCATTCCTGTGACACTAGTTATAGATTTCGATGCATTACTTCAGGTGTACGGCATCCCTTGGAATTTCTTATTGACGATGAAACACAAAAATTGCATCGAAATGAAATAGAAAGGGCACAATGCCGACTTAAGTACAAGAAGGCTGACTCTTCATACTGTCTATGTTTTGAACCGAACCTGTGACACTAGTTATAGATTCTGAAGCATCACTTCAGGTTTAGCGTATCCCTTTCACCTTCTTATTGACGATGAAACACCGAAATTGCATCGGAATTAAATACGAAAGGCACAATGCTGACTTAAGTACAAGAAGACTGACTCTTCTTACTGACTATGTTTTGAACCATTCCTGTGACACTAATTATAGATTCCGATGCCTCACTTCAGGTTTAATGTATCCCTTAGATCTTCTTATTGATGATGAAACACAGAAATTGCATCGGAATTATATAGAAAAGGCACAATGCCGACTTAAGTACAAGAAGACTGACTCTTCTTACTGAATATGATTTGAACCATTCCTGTGACACTAGTTATAGATTCCGATGTTTCACTTCAGGTTCACTGTATTTCTCTGACCTTCCTGTTGACGATAAAACACAGAAATTGCATGGGAATTAAATAGAAAAGGCACAATGCCGACTTAAGTACAAGAAGACTGACTCTTCTTACTGAATATGTTTAAACCATTCCTGTGACACTAGTTATAGATTCTGACGCTTCACTTTAGATTTACTGTATCCCTTGGACCTTCGTATTCACGATGAAGCACAGAAATTGTATCGGAATTAAATAGAAAAGGCACAATGCCGACTTAAGTATAAGAAGACTGACTCTTCTTACTGACTATGATTTGAACCATTCCTGTGACACTAGTTGTAGATTCCGATGCCTCATTTTAGGTTTACTGTATCCCTTGGACCTTCTTATTGACGATGAAACACAGAAATTGCATCGGAAATAAATACAAAAGGCACAATACCGACTTAAGTACAAGAAGGCTGACTCTTCCTACAGTCTATGATTTGAACAATTTCTGTGACACTAGTTATAGATTCCGATGTTTCACTTCAGGTTCACTGTATTTCTCTGACCTTCCTGTTGACGATAAAACACAGAAATTGCATGGGAATTAAATAGAAAAGGCACAATGCCGACTTAAGTACAAGAAGACTGACTCTTCTTACTGAATATGTTTAAACCATTCCTGTGACACTAGTTACAGATTCCGATGCCTCACTACAGGTTTAATGTATCCCTTAGACCTTCTTATTGATGATGAAACACAGAAATTGCATCGGAATTAAATACAAAAGGCACAATGCCGACTTAAGTACAAGATGACTGACACTTCCTACTGTCTATGTTTTGAACCATTCCTGCGACACTAGTTATAGATTCCGATGCTTCACTTCAGGTTTACTGTATCCCTCTGACCTTCGTATTGACGATGAAACACAGATATTGCATCGGAATTAAATAGAAAAGGCACAAAGCCGACTTAAGTACAAGAAGACTGAATCTTCTTACTGACTATGTTTTAACCATTCCTGTGTCACTAGTTATAGATTTCGATGCATTACTTCAGGTGTACTGCATCCCTTGGAATTTCTTATTGACGATGAAACACAAAAATTGCATCGAAATGAAATAGAAAGGGCACAATGCCGACTTAAGTACAAGAAGCCTGACTCTTCATACTGTCTATGTTTTGAACCGAACCTGTGACATTAGTTATAGATTCTGAAGCATTACTTCAGGTTTACCGTATCCCTTGGACCTTCTTATTGACGATGAAACACCGAAATGGCATCGGAATTAAATACGAAAGGCACAATGCTGACTTAAGTACAAGAAGACTGACTCTTCTTACTGACTACGTTTTGAACCATTCCTGTGACACTAATTATAGATTCCGATGCCTCACTTCAGGTTTAATGTATCCCTTAGACCTTCTTATTGATGATGAAACACAGAAATTGCATCGGAATTAAATAGAAAAAGCACAATGCCGACTTAAGTACAAGAAGACTGACTCTTCTTACTGACTATGATTTGAACCATTCCTGTGACACTAGTTATAAATTCCGATGCCTCATTTCAGGTTTACTGTATCCCTTGGACCTTCTTATTGACGATGAAACACAGAAATTGCATCGGAATTAAATACAAAAGGCACAATACCGACTTAAGTACAAGAAGACTGACTCTTCTTACTGACTATGATTTGAACCATTCCTGTGACACTAGTTGTAGATTCCGATGCCTCATTTCAGGTTTACTGTATCCCTTGGACCTTCTTATTGACGATGAAACACAGAAATTGCATCGGAATTAAATACAAAAGGCACAATACCGACTTAAGTACAAGAAGGCTGACTCTTCCTACTGTCTATGATTTGAACAATTTCTGTGACACTAGTTATAGATTCCGATGTTTCACTTCAGGTTCACTGTATTTCTCTGACCTTCCTATTGACGATAAAACACAGAAATTGCGTGGGAATTAAATAGAAAAGGCACAATGCCGACTTAAGTACAAGAAGACTCACTCTTCTTACTGAATATGTTTAAACCATTCCTGTGACACTAGTTATAGATTCTGATGCTTCACTTTAGATTTACTGTATCCCTTGGACCTTCGTATTGACGATGAAACACAGAAATTGTATCGGAATTACATACAAAAGGCACAATGCCGACTTAAGTACAAGAAGACTGACTCTTCTTACGGTCTATATTTTGAACCATTCCTGTGACACTAGTTATAGATTCCGATGTCTCACTTCAGGTTTACTGTATCCCTCTGACCTTCTTATTGACGATGAAACACTGAAATTGCGTCGGCATTAAATACAAAAGGCACAATGCCGACTCAAATACAAGATGACTGCCTCTTCTTACTCTCTATGTTTTGAACCTTTCCTGTGAGACCGGTTTTAGATTCCGATGTTTCACTTCAGGTATACTGTATCCCTTGGACCTTCTTATTGACGACGAAATACAGAAATTGCATCGGATTTAAATAGAAAAGGCACAATGCAGACTTAAGTACAAGAAGACTGACTCTTCTTACTGACTATGTTTTGAACATTTCCTGTGAGACAAGTTTTAGATTCCGATGCTTCACTATATGATTACTGTATCGCTTGGACCCTCTTATTGACGATGAAACACAGAAATTGCATCGGAATTAAATACAAAAGGCACAATGCCGACTTAGGTACAAGAAGACTGACTCTTCTTACTGACTATGTTTTGAACCATTTCTGTGACACTAGTTATAGATCCCGATGCCTCACTTCAGGTTTAATGTATCCCTTAGACCTTCTTATTGATGATGAAACACAGAAATTGCATCGGAATTAAATACAAAAGGCACAATGCCGACTTAAGTACAAGATGACTGACACTTCCTACTGTCTATGTTTTGAACCATTCCTGCGACACTAGTTATAGATTCCGATGCTTCACTTCAGGTTTACTGTATCCCTCTGACCTTCATATTGACGATGAAACACAGAATTTGCATCGAAACAAAATAAAAAGGCACAATGCCGAATTAAGTACAAGAAGACTGACTCTTCTTACTGACTATGTTTTGAACCATTCCTGTGACACTAGTTATAGATTCCGATGCTTCATTTCAGGTTTACTGTATCACTCTGATAATCTTATTGACGATGAAACACAGAAATTGCATCGGAATTAAATACAAAAGGCACAAAGCTGACTTAAGTACAATAAGACTGACTCTTCCTACTTTCTAAGTTTTGAACCATTCCTCTGACACTAGTTATTGATTCCGATGCACCACTTCCGGTTTACTGTATCCCTTGGACCTTCTTATTGACGATGAAACACAGAAATTGCATCGGAATTTAATAAAAAGGCACAATGCCGATTTAAGTACAAGAAGACTGACTCATCTTACTGTCTATGATTTGAACCACTCCTGTGACACTACTTATAGATTCCGATGCTTCACTTCAGGTTTACTGTATCCCTTGGACCTTCTTATTGACGACGAAACACAGAAATTGCATCAGAATTAAATAGAAAAGGAACAATGCCGACTTAAGTACAAGAAGACTGACTCTTCCTACTGTCTATGTTTTGAACCTTTCCTGTGACTCTAGTTATAGATTCCGATTCTTCACTTCAGGTTTACTGTATCCCTCTGACCTTCTTATCGACGATGAAACACAGAAATTGCATCGTAACTAATTACAAAAGTCACAATGCCGACTTAAGTACAAGAAGACTGACTCTTCTTACTATCTATGTTTTGAACCATTCCTGTGTCACTAGTTATAGATTCCAATGCTTCACTTGAGATTTACTGTATCCCTTGGACCTTTTTATTGACGACGAAACACAGAAATTGCATCGGAAGTAAATAGAAAAGGCACAATGCCGACTTAAGTACAAGAAGACTGACTCTTCTTACTGACTATGTTTTGAACCATTCCTGTGTCACTAGTTATAGATTCCGATGCTTCACTTCAGGTTTACTGTATCCCTTGGACCTTTTTATTGACGACGAAACACAGAAATTGCATCGGAATTAAATAGAAAAGGGTCAATGCCGACTTAAGTACAAGAAGATTGACTCTTCATACTGTCTATGTTTTGAACCGAAACTGTGACATTAGTTATAGATTCCGATGCTTCACTTCAGGTTTACCGTATCCCTTATACCTTCTTATTGACGATGAAACACAGAAATTGCATCGGAAATAAATAGAAAAGGCAAAATGCCGACTTAAGTACAAGAAGACTGACTCTTCTTATTGACTATGTTTTGAACCATTCCTGTGACACTAGTTATGGATTCCGGTGCCTCACTTCAGGCTTACTGTATCCCTTGGACCTTCTTATTTACGATGAAACACAGAAATTGCATCGGAAATAAATAGAAAAGGCAAAATGCCGACTTAAGTACAACAAGACTACCTCTTCTCACAGTCTATGTTTTGAACCATTCCTGTGACACTAGTTATAGATTCCGATGCTTTACTTCAGGTGTACTGTATCACTTGGACCTTCTTATTGACGATGAAACACAGAAATTGCATCGAAATGAAATAGAAAAGACACAATGCCGACTTAAGTACAAGAAGACTGACGCTTCTTACTGACTATGTTTTGTAACATTCCTGTGTCACTAGTTATAGATTCCGATGCCTCACATCAGGTTTACTGTATCTCTCTGACCTTCTTATTGACGATGAACCACTGAAATTGCGTCGGCATTAAATACAAAAGGCACAATGCCGACTCAAATACAAGATGACTGGCTCTTCTTACTCTCTATGTTTTGAACCTTTCCTGTGAGACCGGTTTTAGATTCCGATGTTTCACTTCAGGTTTACTGTATCCCTTGGACCTTCTTATTGACGACCAAATACAGAAAATGCATCGGATTTGAATAGAAAAGGCACAATGCAGACTTAAGTACAAGAAGACTGACTCTTCTTACTGACTATGTTTTGAACATTTCCTGTGAGACAAGTTTTAGATTCCGATGCTTCACTATATGTTTACTGTATCCCTTGGACCCTCTTATTGACGATGAAACACAGATATTGCATCGGAATTAAATACAAAAGGCTCAATGCCGACTTAAGTTCAAGTAGACCGACTCTTCTTACTGTCTATGTTTTGAACCATTCCTTTGACACCAGTTATAGATTCTGATACTTCATTTCAAGTTTACTGTATCCCACTGACCTTCGTATTGACGATGAAACACAGAAATGGCATTGGAATTAAATACAATAAGCACAATGCCGACTTAAGTACAAGAAGACTGACTCTTCCTACTGTCTATGTTTTGAACCATCCCTGTGACACTAGTAATAGATTCCGATGCTTCACTTCTGCTTTACTGTATCCCTCTGACCTTCTTATTGACGATAAAACACAGAAATTGCATCGGAATTAAATAGAAAAGGCACAATGCCGACTTAAGTACAAGAAGACTGACTCTTCTTACTGACTATGTTTTGAACCATTCCTGTGACACTAGTTACAGATTCCGACGCTTCACTTCAGGTTTACTGTATCTCTCTGACCTTCGTATTGACGATGAAACTCAGAAATTGCATCGGATTTAAATAGAAAAGGCGCAATGCAGACTTAATTACAAGAAGACTGACTCTTCTTACTGACTATGTTTTGAACCATTCCTGTGACACTAGTTATAGACTCTTCTGCTTCACTTCAGGTTTACAGTATCCCTTGGACCTTCTTATTGACGATGAAACACAGAAATTGCATCGGAATTAAATACAAAAGGCACAATGCCGACTTAAGTACAAGAAGACTGACTCTTCTTACCTAATATGTTTTGAACCATTCCTGTGACACTAGTTTTAGATTCTGATGCCTCACTTCAGGATAACTGTATCCTTTAGAGCTTCTTATTGATGATGAAACACAGAAATTGCATCGTAATTAAATAGAAAAAGCACAATGCCGACTTAAGTGCAAGAAGACTTACTCTTCCTACTGTCTATGTTATGAACCATTCCTGTGACACTAGTTATAGATTCCGATGCTTCACTTCAGGTTTAGTGTATCCCTCTGACCTTCGTATTGACGATGAAACACAGATATTGCATCGGAATTAAATAGACACGACACAATTCCGACTTAAGTACAAGAAGACTGACTCTTCTTACTGACTATGTTTGAACCATTCCTGTGACACTAGTTACAGACTCCGATGCTTCACTACAGGTTTACTGTATCCCTCTGACCTTCTTATTGACGATGAAACACAGAAATTGCATCGGAATTAAATACAAATGGCACAATGCCGACTTAAGTACAAGTAGACTGACTCTTCTTACTGTCTATGTTTTGAACCTTTCCTGTGCCACTAGTTATAGATTCTGATACTTCATTACAAGTTTACTGTATCCCTCTGACCCTCTTATTGACGATGAAACACAGAAATGGCATCGGAATTAAATACAAAAAGCACAATGCCGACTTAAGTACAAGAAGACTAACTCTTCTTACTGTCTATGTTTTGAACCATTCCTGTGACACTAGTTATAGATTCCGCTGCTTCACTTCAGGATTTCTGTATCTCTCTGACCTTCTTATTGACGATGAAACACAGAAATTGCATGGGAAATAAATAGAAAAGGCAAAATGCCGACTTAAGTACAAGAAGACTGACTCTTCTTACAGTCTATGATTTGAACCATTCCTGTGACACTAGTTATAGATTCCGATGCTTCACTTCTAGTTTACTGTATCCCTCTGACCCTCTTATTGACGATGAAACACAGAAATGGCATCGGAATTAAATACAAAAAGCACAATGCCGACTTAAGTACAGGAAGACTGACTCTTCCTACTGTCTATGTTTTGCACCATCCCTGTGACATTAGTAATAGATTCCGATGCTTCACTTCTGGTTTACTATATCCCTCTGAATTTCTTATTGACGATAAAACAAAGAAATTGCATCGGAATTAAATAGAAAAGGCACAATGCCGACCTAAGTACAAGAAGACTGACTCTTCTTACTTACTATGTTTTGAACCATTCCTGTGAGACATGTTACAGATTCCGATGCTTCACTTTAGGCTTAGTGTATCACTTGGATCTTCGTAATGACGATGAAACATAGAAATTGCATCGGAATTAAATACAAAAGGCACAATGCCGACTTAAGTACAAGAAGACTAACTCTTCTTACTGTCTATGTTTTGAACCATTCCTGTGACACTAGTTATAGATTCCGCTGCTTCACTTCAGGTTTTCTGTATCTCTCTGACCTTCTTATTGACGATGAAACACAGAAATTGCATCGGAAATAAATAGAAAAGGCAAAATGCCGACTTAAGTACAAGAAGACTGACTCTTCTTACAGTCTATGATTTGAACCATTCCTCTGACACTAGTTATAGATTCCGATGCTTCACTTCAGGTGTACTGCATCCCTTGGACCTTCTTATTGACGATGAAACACAGAAATTGCATCGGAATGAAATAGAAAAGGCACAATGCCGACTTAAGTACAAGAAGACTGACTCTTCTTACTGACTATGTTTTGAACCATTCCTGTGACACTAGTTATAGATTCCGATGCCTCACTTCAGGTTTACTGTATCCCTCTGACCTTCATATTGACGATGAAACACTGAAATTACATCGGCATTAAATACAAAAGGCACAATGCCGACTCAAATACAAGATGACTGGCTCTTCTTACTCTCTTTGTTTTGAACCTTTCCTGTGAGACCGGTTTTAGATTCCGATGTTTCACTTCAGGTTTACTGTATCCCTTGGACCTTCTTATTGACGACGAAATACAGAAATTGCATCGGATTTAAATAGAAAAGGCACAATGCAGACTTACGTACATGAAGACTGACTCCTCTTACTGACTATGTTTTGAACATTTCCTGTGAGACAAGTTTTAGATTCCGATGCTTCACTATATGTTAACTGTATCCCTTGGAACCTCTTATTGACGATGAAGCACAGAAATTGCATCGGAATTAAATACAAAAGGCCCAATGCCGACTTAAGTACAAGAAGACTGACTCTTCTTACTGACTATGTTTTGAACCATTCCTGTGACACTAGTTATAGATTCCGATGCTTCACTTCAGGTTTAACGTATCCCTTACACCTTCTTATTGATGATGATACACAGAAATTGCATCGGAATTAAATACGAAAGGCACAATGCCGACTTAAGTACAAGAAGACAGACTCTTCTTACTGACTATGTTTTGAACCATTCCTGTGACACTAGTTATGGATTCCGATGCCTCACTTCAGGTTTACTGTATCCCTTGGACCTTCTTATTGACGATGAAACACAGAAATTGCATCGGAAATAAATAGAAAAGGCAAAATGCCGACTTAAGTACAAGAAGACTGACTCTTCTTACGGTCTATATTTTGAACCATTCCTGTGACACTAGTTATAGATTCCGATGCTTCACTTCAGGTGTACTGCATCCCTTGGACCATCGTATTGACGATTAAACACAGAAATTGCATCGGAAAGAAATAGAAAAGGCACAATGCCGACTTAAGTACAAGAAAACTGACTCTTCTTACTGACTATGTTTTGAAACATTCCTGTGACACTAGTTATAGATTCCGATGCCTCACTTCAGGTTTACTGTATCCCTCTGACCTTCTTATTGACGATGAAACACTGAAATTGCGTCGGCATTAAATACAAAAGGCACAATGCCGACTCAAATACAAGATGACTGCCTCTTCTTACTCTCTATGTTTTGAACCTTTCCTGTGAGACCGGTTTTAGATTCCGATGTTTCACTTCAGGTATACTGTATCCCTTGGACCTTCTTATTGACGACGAAATACAGAAATTGCATCGGATTTAAATAGAAAAGGCACAATGCAGACTTAAGTACAAGAAGACTGACTCTTCTTACTGACTATGTTTTGAACATTTCCTGTGAGACAAGTTTTAGATTCCGATGCTTCACTATATGTTTACTGTATCGCTTGGACCCTCTTATTGACGATGAAACACAGTAATTGCATCGGAATTAAATACAAAAGGCACAATGCCGACTTAGGTACAAGAAGACTGACTCTTCTTACTGACTAGGTTTTGAACCATTCCTGTGACACTAGTTATAGATTCCGATGCCTCACTTCAGGTTTAATGTATCCCTTAGACCTTCTTATTGATGATGAAACACAGAAATTGCATCGTAATTAAATACAAAAGGCACAATGCCGACTTAAGTACAAGATGACTGACACTTCCTACTGACTATGTTTTGAACCATTCCTGTGACACTAGTTATAGATTTCGATGCATTACTTCAGGTGTACTGCATCCCTTGGAATTTCTTATTGACGATGAAACACAAAAATTGCAACGAAATGAAATAGAAAGGGCACAATGCCGACTTAAGTACTAGAAGGCTGACTCTTCATACTGTCTATGTTTTGAACCGAACCTGTGACACTAGTTATAGATTCTGAAGCATCACTTCAGGTTTACCGTATCCCTTTCACCTTCTTATTGACGATGAAACACCGAAATTGCATCGGAATTAAATACGAAAGGCACAATGCTGACTTAAGTACAAGAAGACTGACTCTTCTTACTGACTATGTTTTGAACCATTCCTGTGACACTAATTATAGATTCCGATGCCTCATTTCAGGTTTACTGTATCCCTTGGACCTTCTTATTGACGATGAAACACAGAAATTGCATCGGAATTAAATACAAAAGGCACAATACCGACTTAAGTACAAGAAGGCTGACTCTTCCTACTGTCTATGATTTGAACAATTTCTGTGACACTAGTTATAGATTCCGATGTTTCACTTCAGGTTCACTGTATTTCTCTGACCTTCCTATTGACGATAAAACACAGAAATTGCATGGGAATTAAATAGAAAAGGCACAATGCCGACTTAAGTACAAGAAGACTGACTCTTCTTACTGAATATGTTTAAACCATTCCTGTGACACTAGTTATAGATTCTGACGCTTCACTTTAGATTTACTGTATCCCTTGGACCTTCGTATTGACGATGAAACACAGAAATTGTATCGGAATTAAATAGAAAAGGCACAATGCCGACTTAAGTACAAGAAGACTGACTCTTCTTACTGACTATGATTTGAACCATTCCTGTGACACTAGTTGTAGATTCCGATGCCTCATTTCAGGTTTACTGTATCCCTTGGACCTTCTTATTGACGATGAAACACAGAAATTGCATCGGAATTAAATACAAAAGGCACAATACCGACTTAAGTACAAGAAGGCTGACTCTTCCTACTGTCTATGATTTGAACAATTTCTGTTACACTAGTTATAGATTCCGATGTTTCACTTCAGGTTCACTGTATTTCTCTGACCTTCCTATTGACGATAAAACACAGAAATTGCATGGGAATTAAATAGAAAAGGCACAATGCCGACTTAAGTACAAGAAGACTGACTCTTCTTACTGAATATGTTTAAACCATTCCTGTGACACTAGTTATAGATTCTGATGCTTCACTTTAGATTTACTGTATCCCTTGGACCTTCGTATTGACGATGAAACACAGAAATTGTATCGGAATTACATACAAAAGGCACAATGCCGACTTAAGTACAAGAAGACTGACTCTTCTTACGGTCTATATTTTGAACCATTCCTGTGACACTAGTTATAGATTCCGATGCCTCACTTCAGGTTTACTGTATCCCTCTGACCTTCTTATTGACGATGAAACACTGAAATTGCGTCGGCATTAAATACAAAAGGCACAATGCCGACTCAAATACAAGATGACTGCCTCTTCTTACTCTCTATGTTTTGAACCTTTCCTGTGAGACCGGTTTTAGATTCCGATGTTTCACTTCAGGTATACTGTATCCCTTGGACCTTCTTATTGACGACGAAATACAGAAATTGCATCGGATTTAAATAGAAAAGGCACAATGCAGACTTAAGTACAAGAAGACTGACTCTTCTTACTGACTATGTTTTGAACATTTTCTGTGAGACAAGTTTTAGATTCCGATGCTTCACTATATGATTACTGTATCGCTTGGACCCTCTTATTGACGACGAAACACAGAAATTGCATCGGAATTAAATACAAAAGGCACAATGCCGACTTAGGTACAAGAAGACTGACTCTTCTTACTGACTATGTTTTGAACCATTCCTGTGACACTAGTTATAGACTCCGATGCCTCACTACAGGTTTAATGTATCCCTTAGACCTTCTTATTGATGATGAAACACAGAAATTGCATCGGAATTAAATACAAAAGGCACAATGCCGACTTAAGTACAAGATGACTGACACTTCCTACTGTCTATGATTTGAACCATTCCTGCGACACTAGTTATAGATTCCGATGCTTCACTTCAGGTTTACTGTATCCCTCTGACCTTCGTATTGACGATGAAACACAGATATTGCATCGGAATTAAATAGAAAAGGCTCAAAG
The DNA here is from genome assembly GCF_021461395.2 of Schistocerca americana. Lineage (NCBI taxonomy): Eukaryota > Metazoa > Arthropoda > Insecta > Orthoptera > Acrididae > Schistocerca > Schistocerca americana. Next base: position 234,394,819 of record NC_060127.1, read on the forward strand.
CCGACTTAAGTACAAGAAGACTGAATCTTCTTACTGACTATGTTTTAACCATTCCTGTGTCACTAGTTATAGATTTCGATGCATTACTTCAGGTGTACTGCATCCCTTGGAATTTCTTATTGACGATGAAACACAAAAATTGCATCGAAATGAAATAGAAAGGGCACAATGCCGACTTAAGTACAAGAAGCCTGACTCTTCATACTGTCTATGTTTTGAACCGAACCTGTGACATTAGTTACAGATTCTGAAGCATCACTTCAGGTTTACCGTATCCCTTGGACCTTCTTATTGACGATGAAACACCGAAATTGCATCGGAATTAAATACGAAAGGCACAATGCTGACTTAAGTAAAAGAAGACTGACTCTTCTTACTGACTACGTTTTGAACCATTCCTGTGACACTAATTATAGATTCCGATGCCTCACTTCAGGTTTAATGTATCCCTTAGACCTTCTTATTGATGATGAAACACAGAAATTGCATCGGAATTAAATAGAAAAAGCACAATGCCGACTTAAGTACTAGAAGACTGACTCTTCTTACTGACTATGATTTGAACCATTCCTGTGACACTAGTTATAAATTCCGATGCCTCATTTCAGGTTTACTGTATCCCTTGGACCTTCTTATTGACGATGAAACACAGAAATTGCATCGGAATTAAATACAAAAGGCACAATACCGACTTAAGTACAAGAAGACTGACTCTTCTTACTGACTATGATTTGAACCATTCCTGTGACACTAGTTGTAGATTCCGATGCCTCATTTCAGGTTTACTGTATCCCTTGGACCTTCTTATTGACGATGAAACACAGAAATTGCATCGGAATTAAATACAAAAGGCACAATACCGACTTAAGTACAAGAAGGCTGACTCTTCCTACTGTCTATGATTTGAACAATTTCTGTGACACTAGTTATAGATTCCGATGTTTCACTTCAGGTTCACTGTATTTCTCTGACCTTCCTATTGACGATAAAACACAGATATTGCATGGGAATTAAATAGAAAAGGCACAATGCCGACTTAAGTACAAGAAGACTGACTCTTCTTACTGAATATGTTTAAACCATTCCTGTGACACTAGTTATAGATTCTGATGCTTCACTTTAGTTTTTCTGTATCCCTTGGACCTTCGTATTGACGATGAAACACAGAAATTGTATCGGAATTACATACAAAAGGCACAATGCCGACTTAAGTACAAGAAGACTGACTCTTCTTACGGTCTATATTTTGAACCATTCCTGTGACACTAGTTATAGATTCCGATGCCTCACTTCAGGTTTACTGTATCCCTCTGACCTTCTTATTGACGATGAAACACTGAAATTGCGTCGGCATTAAATACAAAAGGCACAATGCCGACTCAAATACAAGATGACTGCCTCTTCTTACTCTCTATGTTTTGAACCTTTCCTGTGAGACCGGTTTTAGATTCCGATGTTTCACTTCAGGTATACTGTATCCCTTGGACCTTCTTATTGACGACGAAATACAGAAATTGCATCGGATTTAAATAGAAAAGGCACAATGCAGACTTAAGTACAAGAAGACTGACTCTTCTTACTGACTATGTTTTGAACATTTCCTGTGAGACAAGTTTTAGATTCCGATGCTTCACTATATGATTACTGTATCGCTTGGACCCTCTTATTGACAATGAAACACAGAAATTGCATCGGAATTAAATACAAAAGGCACAATGCCGACTTAGGTACAAGAAGACTGACTCTTCTTACTGACTATGTTTTGAACCATTCCTGTGACACTAGTTATAGATTCCGATGCCTCACTTCAGGTTTAATGTATCCCTTAGACCTTCTTATTGATGATGAAACACAGAAATTGCATCGGAATTAAATACAAAAGGCACAATGACGACTGAAGTACAAGATGACTGACACTTCCTACTGTCTATGTTTTGAACCATTCCTGCGACACTAGTTATAGATTCCGATGCTTCACTTCAGGTTTACTGTATCCCTCTGACCTTCGTATTGACGATGAAACACAGATATTGCATCGGAATTAAATAGAAAAGGCACAAAGCCGACTTAAGTACAAGAAGACTGAATCTTCTTACTGACTATGTTTTAACTATTCCTGTGTCACTAGTTATAGATTTCGATGCATTACTTCAGGTGTACTGCATCCCCTGGAATTTCTTATTGACGATGAAACACAAAAATTGCATCGACATGAAATAGAAAGGGCACAATGCCGACTTAAGTACAAGAAGCCTGACTCTTCATACTGTCTATGTTTGAACCGAACCTGTGACATTAGTTATAGATTCTGAAGCATCACTTCAGGTTTACCGTATCCCTTGGACCTTCTTATTGACGATGAAACACCGAAATTGCATCGGAATTAAATACGAAAGGCACAATGCTGACTTAAGTACAAGAAGACTGACTCTTCTTACTGACTACGTTTTGAACCATTCCTGTGACACTAATTATAGATTCCGATGCCTCACTTCAGGTTTAATGTATCCCTTAGACCTTCTTATTGATGATGAAACACAGAAATTGCATCGGAATTAAATAGAAAAAGCACAATGCCGACGTAAGTACAAGAAGACTGACTCTTCTTACTGACTATGATTTGAACCATTCCTGTGACACTAGTTATAAATTCCGATGCCTCATTTCAGGTTTACTGTATCCCTTGGACCTTCTTATTGACGATGAAACACAGAAATTGCATCGGAATTAAATACAAAAGGCACAATACCGACTTAAGTACAAGAAGGCTGACTCTTCCTACTGTCTATGATTTGAACCATTCCTGTGACACTAGTTATAGATTCCGATTATTCACTTCAGGTTTACTGTATCCCTCTGACCTTCTTATAGACGATGAAACACAGAAATTGCATCGGAATTAAATAGAAAAGGCACAATGTCGACTTAAGTACAAGATGACTAACTCTTCCTACCGTCTATGTTTTGAACAATTTCTGTGACACTAGTTATAGATTCCGATGTTTCACTTCAGGTTCACTGTATTTCTCTGACCTTCCTATTGACGATAAAACACAGAAATTGCATGGGAATTAAATAGAAAAGGCACAATGCCGACATAAGTACAAGAATACTGACTCTTCTTACTGAATATGTTTAAACCATTCCTGTGACACTAGTTATAGATTCTGATGCTTCACTTTAGATTTACTGTATCCCTTGGACCTTCGTATTGACGATGAAAAGCAGAAATTGTATCGGAATGACATACAAAAGGCACAATGCCGAATTAAGTACAAGAAGACTGACTCTTCTTACGGTCTATATTTTGAACCATTTCTGTGACACCAGTTATAGATTCCGATACTTCACTTCAGGTGTACTGCATCCCTTGGACCTTCTTATTGACGATGATACACAGAAATTGCATCGGAAAGAAATAGAAAAGGCACAATGCCGACTTAAGTACAAGAAAACTGACTCTTCTTACTGACTATGTTTTGAAACATTCCTGTGACACTAGTTATAGATTCCGATGCCTCACTTCGGGTTTACTGTATCCCTCTGACCTTCTTATTGACGATGAAACACTGAAATTGCGTCGGCATTAAATACAAAAGGCACAATGCCGACTCAAATACAAGATGACTGCCTCTTCTTACTCTCTATGTTTTGAACCTATCCTGTGAGACCGGTTTTAGATTCCGATGTTTCACTTCAGGTATGCTGTATCCCTTGGACCTTCTTATTGACGACGAAATACAGAAATTGCATCGGATTTAAATAGAAAAGGCACAATGCAGACTTAAGTACAAGAAGACTGACTCTACTTACTGACTATGTTTTGAACATTTCCTGTGAGACAAGTTTTAGATTCCGATGCTTCACTATATGTTTACTGTATCGCTTGGACCCTCTTATCGACGATGAAACACAGAAATTGCATCGGAATTAAATACAATAGGCACAATGCCGACTTAAGTACAAGAAGACTGACTCTTCTTACGGTCTATATTTTGAACCATTCCTGTGACACCAGTTATAGATTCCGATGCTTCACTTCAGGTGTACTGCATCCCTTGGACCTTCTTATTGACGATGATACACAGAAATTGCATCGGAAAGAAATAGAAAAGGCACAAAGCCGACTTAACTACATGAAGACTGAATCTTCTAACTGACTATGTTTTGAACCATTCCTGTGACACTAGTTATAGATTTCGATGCATTACTTAAGGTGTACTGCTTCCCTTGGAATTTCTTATTGACGATGAAACACAAAAATTGCATCGAAATGAAATAGAAAGGGCACAATGCCAACTTAAGTACAAGAAGACTGACTCTTCATACTGTCTATGTTTTGAACCGAACCTGTGACATTAGTTATAGATTCTGAAGCATCACTTCAGGTTTACCGTATCCCTTGGACCTTCTTATTGACGATGAAACACCGAAATTGCATCGGAATTAAATACGAAAGGCGCAATGCTGACTTAAGTACAAGAAGACTGACTCTTCCTACTGACTATGCTTTGAACCATTCCTGTGACACTAATTATAGATTCCGATGCCTCACTTCAGGTGTACTGCATCCCTTGGACCTTCTTATTGACGATGAAACACAGAAATTGCATCGGAATGAAATAGAAAAGGCACAATGCCGACTTAAGTACAAGAAGACTGAATCTTTTACTGACTATGTTTTGAACCATTCCTGTGACACTAGTTATAGATTCCGATGCCTCATTTCAGGTTTACTGTATCCCTTGGACCTTCTTATTGACGATGAAACACAGAAATTGCATCGGAATTAAATACAAAAGTCACAATGCCGACTTAAGTACAAGAAGGCTGACTCTTTCTACTGTCTATGATTTGAACCATTCCTGTGGCACTAGTTATAGATTCCGATTATTCACTTCAGGTGTACTGCATCCCTTGGACCTTCTTATTGACGATGATACACAGAAATTGCATCGGAAAGAAATAGAAAAGGCACAAAGCCGACTTAACTACATGAAGACTGAATCTTCTAACTGACTATGTTTTGAACCGAACCTGTGACATTAGTTATAGATTCTGAAGCATCACTTCAGGTTTACCGTATCCCTTAGACCTTCTTATTGATGATGAAACACAGAAATTGCATCGGAATTAAATACAAAAGGCACAATGCCGACTTAAGTACAAGATGACTTACACTTCCTAGTGTCTATGTTTTGAACCATTCCTGCGACACTAGTTATAGATTCCGATGCTTCACTTCAATTTTACTGTATCCCTCTGACCTTCTTATTGACGATGAAACACAGAAATTCCATCGGAAATAAATAGAAATGCAAAATGCCGACTTAAGTACAAGAAGACTGACTCTTCTTACAGTCTATGATTTGAACCATTCCTGTGACTCTAGTTATAGATTCCGATGCTTCACTTCAGGTGTACTGCATCCCTTGGACCTTCTTATTGACGATGAAACACAGAAATTGCATCGGAATGAAATAGAAAAGGCACAATGCCGACTTAAGTACAAGAAGACTGAATCTTTTACTGACTATGTTTTGAACCATTCCTGTGACACTAGTTATAGATTCCGATGCCTCATTTCAGGTTTACTGTATCCCTTGGACCTTCTTATTGACGATGAAACACAGAAATTGCATCGGAATTAAATACAAAAGTCACAATGCCGACTTAAGTACAAGAAGGCTGACTCTTTCTACTGTCTATGATTTGAACCATTCCTGTGGCACTAGTTATAGATTCCGATTATTCACTTCAGGTTTACTGTATCCCTCTGACCTTATAGACGATGAAACACAGAAATTGCATCGGAATTAAATAGAAAAGGCACACGTCGACTTAAGTACAAGATGACTGACTCTTCCAACTGTCTATGTTTTGAATAATTTCTGTGACACTAGTTATAGATTCCGATGCTTCTCTTCAGGTTCACTGTATTTCTCTGACCTTCCTATTGACGATAAAACACAGAAATTGCATGGGAATTAAATAGAAAAGGCACAATGCCGACTTAAGTACAAGAAGACTGACTCTTCTTACTGAATATGTTTAAACCATTCCTGTGACACTAGTTATAGATTCTGATGCTTCACTTTAGATTTACTGTATCCCTTGGACCTTCGTATTGACGATGAAACACAGAAATTGTATCGGAATTACATACAAAAGGCACAATGCCGACTTAAGTACAAGAAGACTGACTCTTATTACAGTCTATGTCTTTAACCATTCCTGTGACACTAGCTATAGATTCCGATGTTTCACTTCAGGTTTACTGTATCCCTCTGACCTTCTTATTGGCGATAAAACACAGATATTGCATCGGAATTATATACAAAAGGTACAATGCCGACTTAAGTACAAGAAGACTGACTGTTCTTACTGACTATGTTTTGAACCATTCCTGTGACACTAGTTATAGATTCCGATGCCTCATTTCAGGTTTACTGTATCCCTTGGACCTTGTTATTGACGACGAAACACAGACATTGCAACGGATTTAAATAGAAAACACAATGACGACATAAGTACAAGAAGACTGAACTTCTTACTGAATATGTTTTGAACGTTTCCTGTGAGACCAGTTTTAGATTCCGATGCTTCACTATATGTTAACTCTATCTCTTGGACCCTCTTATTGACGATGAAACACAGAAATTTCATCGGAATTAAATACAAAAGGCAAAATGCCGACTTAAGCACCAGAAGACTGACTCTTCTTCCTGACTATGTTTTGAACCATTCCTTTGACACTAGTTATAGATTCCGACGCCTCACTTCAGGATTGTTGTATCCCTTGGACCTTCTTATTGAGGATGAAACCCAGAAATTGGATCGGAATTAAATACAAAGTGCACAATGCCGACTTAAGTACAAGATGACTGACTCCTCCTACTCTCTATGTTATGAACCATTCCTGTGACACTAGTAATGGATTCCGAAGCTTCACTTCAGGTTTACTGTATCCCTCTGACCATATTGACGATGAAACACAGATATTGCATCGGAATTAAATTGAAATAGCACAATGCCGACATAAGTACAAGAAGACTGACTCTTCTTACCGGCTATGTTTTGAGCCATTCCTGTGACAGTAGTTATAGACTCCGATTCTTCACTTCAGGTTTACTGTATCCCTCTGACCTTCTTATTGATGATGAAACACAGAAATTGCATCGGAATTAAATAGAAAAGGCACAATGCCGACTTAAGTACAAGAAGACTGACTCTTCTTACTGTCTATGTTTTGAACCGAACCTGTGACATTAGTTATAGATTCCGATGCTTCACTTCAGGTTAATGTAGCCCTTGGACCTTCTTATTGACGATGAAACACCGAAATTGCATCGGAATTAAATAGGAAGGGCACAATGCCGACTTAAGTACAAGAAGACTGACTCTTCTTACTGACTATGTTTTGAACCATTCCTGTGACACTAGTTATATATTCCGATGCTTCAGTTGAGGTGTACTGCATCCCTTGGACCTTCTTATTGACGATGAAACACAGAAATTGCATCGGAATTAAATAGAAAAGGCACAATGCCGACATACGTACAAGAAGACTGACTCTTCCTACTGTCTATGTTTTTAACGATTCCTGCGACAATAGTTATAGATTCCGATGCTTCACTTCAGGTTTACTGTATCCCTTGGACCTTCTTATTGACGATGAAACACAGAATTTGCATCGGAATTAAATAGAAAAGGCACAATGCCGACTTAAGTACAAGAAGACTGACTCTTCTTACTGACTATGATTTGAACCATTCCTGTGACCCTAGTTATAGATTCCGATGCCTCACTTAAGGTTTACTGTATCCCTTGGACTTTCTTATTGACGATTAAACACAGAAATTGCATCGGAATTAAATACAAATTGCACAATGCCGACTTAAGTACAAGAAACAAGACTCTTCCTACTGTCTATGTTTTGAACCATCCATGTGACACTAGTTATAGATTCCGATGCTTCGCTTCAGGTTTACTGTATCCCTTGGACCTTCTTATTGACGATGAAACACAGAAATTGCATCGGAATTAAATAGAAAAGGCACAATGCCGACATACGTACAAGAAGACTGACTCTTCTTACTGTCTATGCTTTTAACCATTCCTGCGACACTAGTTATAGATTCCGATGCTTCACTTCACGTTTACTGTATCCCTCTGACCTTCTTATTGATGATGAAACACAGAAATTGCATCGGAATTAAATACAAAAGTGACAATGCCGACTCAAATACAAGATGACTGGCTCTTCCTGCTCTATATGTTTTGAACCATTCAAGTGAGACCGGTTTTAGATTCCGATGCTTCACTTCAGGTTTACTGTATCCCTCTGACCTTCTTATTGACGATAAAAGACAGAAATTGCATCGGAATGAAATAGAAAAGGCACAATGCCGACTTAAGTACAAGAAGACTGACTCTACTTACTGACTATGTTTTGAACCATTCCTGTGACACTAGTTATGGATTCCGATGCTTCACTTTAGGTTTACTGTATCCCTTGGACCATCTTATTGACGATGAAACACAGAAATTGCATCGGAATTAAATACAAAACGCGCAATGCCGACTTAAGTACAAGAAGTCTTACTCTTCTAACGGTCTATGTTTTTAACCATTCCTTTGACACTAGTTATAGATTCCGACGCCTCACTTCAGGATTGTTGTATCCCTTGGACCTTCTTATTGAGGATGAAACCCAGAAATTGGATCGGAATTAAATACAAATGGCACAATGCCGACTTAAGTACAAGATGACTGACTCCTCCTACTCTCTATGTTTTGAACCATTCCTGTGACACTAGTAATGGATTCCGATGCTTCACTTCAGGTTTACTGTATCCCTATGACCATATTGACGATGAAACACAGATATTGCATCGGAATTAAATAGAAATAGCACAATGCCGACATAAGTGCAAGATGACTGACTCTTCTTACCGGCTATGTTTTGAACCATTCCTGTGACCGTAGTTATAGACTCCGAGGCTTCACTTCAGGTTTACTGTATCCCTCTGACCTTCTTATTGATGATGAAACACAGAAATTGCATCGGAATTAAATAGAAAAAGCACAATGCCGACTTAAGTACAAGAAGACTGACTCTTCTTACTGTCTATGTTTTGAACCGAACCTGTGACATTAGTTATAGATTCCGATGCTTCACTTCAGGTTAATGTAGCCCTTGGACCTTCTTATTGACGATGAAACACCGAAATTGCATCGGAATTAAATACGAAGGGCACAATGCCGACTTAAGTACAAGAAGACTGACTCTTCTTACTGACTATGTTTTGAACCATTCCTGTGACACTAGTTATATATTCCGATGCTTCACTTGAGGTGTACTGCATCCCTTGGACATTCTTATTGACGATGAAACACAGAATTTGCATCGGAATTAAATAGAAAAGGCACAATGCCGACTTAAGTACAAGAAGACTGACTCTTCTTACTGACTATGATTTGAACCATTCCTGTGACCTAGTTATAGATTCCGATGCCTCACTTAAGGTTTACTGTATCCCTAGGACTTTCTTATTGACGATGGAAAACAGAAATTGCATCGGAATTAAATACATATTGAACAATGCCGACTTAAGTACAAGAAGACAGACTCTTCCTACTGTCTATATTTTGAACCATTTCTGTGACACCAGCTATAGATTCCGATACTTCACTTCAGGTGTACTGCATCCCTTGGACCTTCTTATTGACGATGATACACAGAAATTGCATCGGAAAGAAACAGAAAAGGCACAATGCCGACTTAAGTACAAGAAAACTGACTCTTCTTACTGACTATGTTTTGAAACATTCCTGTGACACTAGTTATAGATTCCGATGCCTCACTTCGGGTTTACTGTATCCCTCTGACCTTCTTATTGACGATGAAACACTGAAATTGCGTCGGCATTAAATACAAAAGGCACAATGCCGACTCAAATACAAGATGACTGCCTCTTCTTACTCTCTATGTTTTGAACCTATCCTGTGAGACCGGTTTTAGATTCCGATGTTTCACTTCAGGTATGCTGTATCCCTTGGACCTTCTTATTGACGACGAAATACAGAAATTGCATCGGATTTAAATAGAAAAGGCACAATGCAGACTTAAGTACAAGAAGACTGACTCTACTTACTGACTATGTTTTGAACATTTCCTGTGAGACAAGTTTTAGATTCCGATGCTTCACTATATGTTTACTGTATCGCTTGGACCCTCTTATCGACGATGAAACACAGAAATTGCATCGGAATTAAATACAATAGGCACAATGCCGACTTAAGTACAAGAAGACTGACTCTTCTTACGGTCTATATTTTGAACCATTCCTGTGACACCAGTTATAGATTCCGATGCTTCACTTCAGGTGTACTGCATCCCTTGGACCTTCTTATTGACGATGATACACAGAAATTGCATCGGAAAGAAATAGAAAAGGCACAAAGCCGACTTAAGTACAAGAAGACTGAATCTTCTAACTGACTATGTTTTGAACCATTCCTGTGACACTAGTTATAGATTTCGATGCATTACTTAAGGTGTACTGCTTCCCTTGGAATTTCTTATTGACGATGAAACACAAAAATTGCATCGAAATGAAATAGAAAGGGCACAATGCCAACTTAAGTACAAGAAGACTGACTCTTCATACTGTCTATGTTTTGAACCGAACCTGTGACATTAGTTATAGATTCTGAAGCATCACTTCAGGTTTACCGTATCCCTTGGACCTTCTTATTGACGATGAAACACCGAAATTGCATCGGAATTAAATACGAAAGGCGCAATGCTGACTTAAGTACAAGAAGACTGACTCTTCTTACTGACTATGTTTTGAACCATTCCTGTGACACTAATTATAGATTCCGATGCCTCACTTCAGGTTTAATGTATCCCTTAGACCTTCTTATTGATGATGAAACACAGAAATTGCATCGGAATTAAATACAAAAGGCACAATGCCGACTTAAGTACAAGATGACTTACACTTCCTAGTGTCTATGTTTTGAACCATTCCTGCGACACTAGTTATAGATTCCGATGCTTCACTTCAATTTTACTGTATCCCTCTGACCTTCTTATTGACGATGAAACACAGAAATTGCATCGGAAATAAATAGAAATGCAAAATGCCGACTTAAGTACAAGAAGACTGACTCTTCTTACAGTCTATGATTTGAACCATTCCTGTGACTCTAGTTATAGATTCCGAAGCTTCACTTCAGGTGTACTGCATCCCTTGGACCTTCTTATTGACGATGAAACACAGAAATTGCATCGGAATGAAATAGAAAAGGCACAATGCCGACTTAAGTACAAGAAGACTGAATCTTTTACTGACTATGTTTTGAACCATTCCTGTGACACTAGTTATAGATTCCGATGCCTCATTTCAGGTTTACTGTATCCCTTGGACCTTCTTATTGACGATGAAACACAGAAATTGCATCGGAATTAAATACAAAAGTCACAATGCCGACTTAAGTACAAGAAGGCTGACTCTTTCTACTGTCTATGATTTGAACCATTCCTGTGGCACTAGTTATAGATTCCGATTATTCACTTCAGGTTTACTGTATCCCTCTGACCTTATAGACGATGAAACACAGAAATTGCATCGGAATTAAATAGAAAAGGCACACGTCGACTTAAGTACAAGATGACTGACTCTTCCAACTGTCTATGTTTTGAATAATTTCTGTGACACTAGTTATAGATTCCGATGCTTCTCTTCAGGTTCACTGTATTTCTCTGACCTTCCTATTGACGATAAAACACAGAAATCGCATGGGAATTAAATAGAAAAGGCACAATGCCGACTTAAGTACAAGAAGACTGACTCTTCTTACTGAATATGTTTAAACCATTCCTGTGACACTAGTTATAGATTCTGATGCTTCACTTTAGATTTACTGTATCCCTTGGACCTTCGTATTGACGATGAAACACAGAAATTGTATCGGAATTACATACAAAAGGCACAATGCCGACTTAAGTACAAGAAGACTGACTCTTATTACAGTCTATGTCTTTAACCATTCCTGTGACACTAGCTATAGATTCCGATGTTTCACTTCAGGTTTACTGTATCCCTCTGACCTTCTTATTGGCGATAAAACACAGATATTGCATCGGAATTATATACAAAAGGTACAATGCCGACTTAAGTACAAGAAGACTGACTGTTCTTACTGACTATGTTTTGAACCATTCCTGTGACACTAGTTATAGATTCCGATGCCTCATTTCAGGTTTACTGTATCCCTTGGACCTTGTTATTGACGACGAAACACAGACATTGCAACGGATTTAAATAGAAAACACAATGACGACATAAGTACAAGAAGACTGAACTTCTTACTGAATATGTTTTGAACGTTTCCTGTGAGACCAGTTTTAGATTCCGATGCTTCACTATATGTTAACTCTATCGCTTGGACCCTCTTATTGACGATGAAACACAGAAATTTCATCGGAATTAAATACAAAAGGCAAAATGCCGACTTAAGCACCAGAAGACTGACTCTTCTTCCTGACTATGTTTTGAACCATTCCTTTGACACTAGTTATAGATTCCGACGCCTCACTTCAGGATTGTTGTATCCCTTGGACCTTCTTATTGAGGATGAAACCCAGAAATTGGATCGGAATTAAATACAAAGTGCACAATGCCGACTTAAGTACAAGATGACTGACTCCTCCTACTCTCTATGTTATGAACCATTCCTGTGACACTAGTAATGGATTCCGAAGCTTCACTTCAGGTTTACTGTATCCCTCTGACCACATTGACGATGAAACACAGATATTGCATCGGAATTAAATTGAAATAGCACAATGCCGACATAAGTACAAGAAGACTGACTCTTCTTACCGGCTATGTTTTGAGCCATTCCTGTGACAGTAGTTATAGACTCCGATTCTTCACTTCAGGTTTACTGTATCCCTCTGTCCTTCTTATTGATGATGAAACACAGAAATTGCATCGGAATTAAATAGAAAATTCACAATGCCGACTTAAGTACAAGAAGACTGACTCTTCTTACTGTCTATGTTTTGAACCGAACCTGTGACATTAGTTATAGATTCCGATGCTTCACTTCAGGTTAATGTAGCCCTTGGACCTTCTTATTGACGATGAAACACCGAAATTGCATCGGAATTAAATAGGAAGGGCACAATGCCGACTTAAGTACAAGAAGACTGACTCTTCTTACTGACTATGTTTTGAACCATTCCTGTGACACTAGTTATATATTCCGATGCTTCAGTTGAGGTGTACTGCATCCCTTGGACCTTCTTATTGACGATGAAACACAGAAATTGCATCGGAATTAAATAGAAAAGGCACAATGCCGACATACGTACAAGAAGACTGACTCTTCCTACTGTCTATGTTTTTAACGATTCCTGCGACAATAGTTATAGATTCCGATGCTTCACTTCAGGTTTACTGTATCCCTTGGACCTTCTTATTGACGATGAAACACAGAATTTGCATCGGAATTAAATAGAAAAGGCACAATGCCGACTTAAGTACAAGAAGACTGACTCTTCTTACTGACTATGATTTGAACCATTCCTGTGACCCTAGTTATAGATTCCGATGCCTCACGTAAGGTTTACTGTATCCCTTGGACTTTCTTATTGACGATTAAACACAGAAATTGCATCGGAATTAAATACAAATTGCACAATGCCGACTTAAGTACAAGAAACAAGACTCTTCCTACTGTCTATGTTTTGAACCATCCATGTGACACTAGTTATAGATTCCGATGCTTCGCTTCAGGTTTACTGTATCCCTTGGACCTTCTTATTGACGATGAAACACAGAAATTGCATCGGAATTAAATAGAAAAGGCACAATGCCGACATACGTACAAGAAGACTGACTCTTCTTACTGTCTATGCTTTTAACCATTCCTGCGACACTAGTAATGGATTCCGATGCTTCACTTCAGGTTTACTGTATCCCTCTGACCTTCTTATTGATGATGAAACACAGAAATTGCAACGGAATTAAATAGAAAAAGCACAATGCCGACTTAAGTACAAGAAGACTGACTCGTCTTACTGTCTATGTTTTGAACCGAACCTGTGACATTAGTTATAGATTCCGATGCTTCACTTCAGGTTAATGTAGCCCTTGGACCTTCTTATTGACGATGAAACACCGAAATTGCATCGGAATTAAATACGAAGGGCACAATGCCGACTTAAGTACAAGAAGACTGACTCTTCTTACTGACTATGTTTTGAACCATTCCTGTGACACTAGTTATATATTCCGATGCTTCACTTGAGGTGTACTGCATCCCTTGGACATTCTTATTGACGATGAAACACAGAATTTGCATCGGAATTAAATAGAAAAGGCACAATGCCGACTTAAGTACAAGAAGACTGACTCTTCTTACTGACTATGATTTGAACCATTCCTGTGACCTAGTTATAGATTCCGATGCCTCACTTAAGGTTTACTGTATCCCTAGGACTTTCTTATTGACGATGGAAAACAGAAATTGCATCGGAATTAAATACATATTGAACAATGCCGACTTAAGTACAAGAAGACAGACTCTTCCTACTGTCTATGTTTTGTACCATCCCTGTGACACTAGTTATAGATTCCGATGCTTCGCTTCAGGTTTACTGTATCCCTTGGACCTTCTTATTGACGATGAAACACAGAAATAGCATCGGAATTAAATAGAAAAGGCACAATGCCGACATAAGTACAAGAAGACTGACTCTACTTACTGACTATGTTTTGAACCATTCCAGTGACACTAGTTATGGATTCCGATGCTTCACTTTAGGTTTACTGTATCCCTTGGACCTTCTTGTTGACGATGAAACACAGAAATCTCATCGGAATTAAATACAAAACGCGCAATGCCGACTTAAGTACAAGAAGTCTTACTCTTCTAACGGTCTATGTTTTTAACCATTCCTGTGACACTAGTTATAGATTCAGATGCCTCACTTCTGGTTCACTGTATCCCTCTGACCTTCTTATTGACGATGAAGCATAGAAATTGCATCGGAATTAAATAGAAATGACACAATGCCGACTTAAGTACAAGAAGACTGACTCTTCTTACTGACTATGATTTGAACATTTCCTGTGAGACCAGTATTAGATTCCGATGCTTCACTATATGTTTACTGTATCCCTTGGACCTTCTTATTGACGATGAAACACAGAAATTGCATCGGAAGTAAATACAAAAGGCACCATGCCGACTTAACTACAAGATGACTGACTCTTCTTACTGACTATGTTTTGAACCATTCCTGTGACACTAGTTATAGATTCCGATGCCTCACTGTAGGTTTACTGTATCCCTTAGACCTTCTTATTGATGATGAAACACAGAAATTGCATCGGAATTAAATACAAAAGGCACAATGATGACTTAAGTACAAGAAGACTGACTCTTCCTACTGTCTATGTTTTGAACCATTCCTGTGACACTAGTTATAAATTCCGATGCCTCACTTCTGGTGTAGTGTATCCCTTGGACCCTCTTGTTGACGATGAAACATAGAAATTGCATCAGAATTAAATATAAAAGGCACAATGCCGACTTAAGTACAAGAAGACTGACTCTTGCTACTCTCTTTGTTTTAAACCATTCCTGTGACACTAGTTAAAGATTCCGATGCTTCACTTCAGGTTTACTGTATCCCTCTGACCTTCTTATTGACGATGAAACACAGAAATTGCATCGGAATTAAATACAAAAGGCACAATGCCGACTTAAGTACAAGAAGACTAACTCTTCTTACTGTCTATGTTTTGAACCATTCCTGTGACACTAGTTATAGATTCCGATGCATCACTTCAGGTTTATTGTATCCCTCTGACCTTATTGCCGATGAAACACAGAAATTGCATCGGAATTAAATACAAAAGGCACAATGCCGACTCAAACACAAGATGACTGACTCTTCTTACTCTTTATGTTTTGAACCTTTCCTGTGAGACCGGTTCTAGATTCCGATGCTTCACGTCAGGTTTACTGTATCCCTTGGACCTTCTTAAGGACGACGAAACACAGAAATTGCATCGGATTAAATAGAAAAGGTATAATGCCTCCTTAAGTACAAGAAGACTGACTCTTCTTACTGACTATGTTTTGAACATTTCCTGTGAGACCAGTTTTAGATTCCGATGCTTCACTATATGTTTACTGTATCCCTTGGACCCTCTTATTGACAATTAAACACAGAAGTTGCATCGGAGTTAAATACAAAAGGCACAATGCCGACTTAAGTACAAGAAGACTGACTCTTCTTACTGACTATGTTTTGAACCATTCCTGTGACACTAGTTATAGATTCCCATGCCTCACTTCAGGTTTAATGTATCCCTTGGACTTTCTTATTGATGATGAAACACAGAAATTGCATCGGAATTAAGTTCAAAAGACACAATGCCGACTTAAGTACAAGAAAACTGACTCTTCTTACTGTCTATGTTTTGAACCATTCCTATGACACTAGATATAGATTCCAATGCTACAATTCAGGATCACTGTATCCCGCTGACCTTCTTATTGACGATGAAACACTGAAATTGCATCGGAATTAAATACAAAAGGCGCAATGCCGACTTAAGTACAAGAAGTCTGACTCTTCTAACGGTCTATGTTTTTAACAATTCCTGTGACACTAGTTACAGATTCAGATGCTTCACTTCAGGTTTATTGTATCCCTCTGACCTTCTTATTGACGATGAAACACAGAAATTGCATCGGAATCAAATATAAATGTCACAATGCCGACTCAAATACAAGATGACTGGCTCTTCTTACTCTCTATGTTTTGAACCTTTCCTCTGAGACCGGTTTTCGATTCCGATGCTTCACTTCAGGTTTACTGTATCCGTTGGACCTTCATATTGACGACGAAACACAGAAATTGCATCGGAATTAAATAGAAAAGGCACAATGCCGACTTAAGTACAAGAAGACTGACTCTTCTTACTGACTATGCTTTGAACATTTCCTGTGAGACCAGTATTAGATTCCGATTCTTCACTATATGTTTACTGTATCCCTTGTACCTTCTAATTGACGATCAAACACAGAAATTGCATCGGAAGTAAATACAAAAGGCACCATGCCGACTTAACTACAAGAAGACTGACTCTTCTTACTGACTATGTTTTGAACCATTCCTGTGGCACTAGTTATAGATTCCGATGCCTCACTGCAGGTTTACTGTATCCCTTGGACCTTCTTATTGATGATGAACACAGAAATTGCATCGGAATTAAATACAAAAGGCACAATGCCGACTTAAGTACCAGAAGACTGACTCTTGCTACTGTCTATGTTTTGAACCATTCCTGTGACACTAGTTATAGATTCCGATGCTTCACTTCAGGTTTACTGTATCCCTCTGACCTTCTTATTGACGATGAAACACAGAGATTGCATCGGAATTAAATACAAAATGCACAATGCCGACTTAAGTACAAGAAGACTGCCTCTTCCTTCTGTCTATGTTTGAACCATTCCTGTGACACTAATTATAGTTTCCGATGCTTCAGTTCAGCTGCACTGTATCCCTCTGACCCTCTTATTGACGATGAAACACAGATATTGCATCGGAATTAAATAGAAAATGCACAATGCCGACTTAAGTACAAGAAGACTGACTCTTCTTACTGACTGTGTTTTGAACCATTCCTGTGACACTAGTTATAGACTCCGATGCTTCACTTCAGGTTTACTGTATCCCTCTGACCTTCTTATTGATGATGAAACACAGAAATTGCATCGGATTTAAATAGAAAACGCACAATACAGACTTAAGTACAAGAAGACTGACTCTTCTTACTTACTATGTTTTGAACCATTAACCTGACACTAGTTATAGATTCCGATGCTTCACTTCAGGTGTACTGCATCCCTTGAACTTTCATATTGACGATGAAACACAGAAATTGCGTCGGAATTAAATAGAAAAGTCTCAACGCCGACTTACGTACAAGTAGACTGACTCTTCTCACAGACTACGTTTTGAACCATTCCTGTGACACTAGTTATAGATTCCGATGCCTCACTTCAGGTTTACTGTATCCCCTGGACCTTCTTATTGACTATGAAACACAGATATTGCATCGGAATTAAATACAAAACGCACAATGCCGACATAAGTACAAGAAGACTGACTCTTCTTACTGACTATGTGTTGAACCGTTCCTGTGACACTAGTTATAGATTCCGATGCCTCACTTCAGGTTTACTGTATCCCTTGGACTTTCTTATTGACGATGAAACACAGAATTGCATCGGAATTAAATACAAAAGGCAAAATGCCGACTTAATTACAAGAAGACTGACTCTTCCTACTGTCTATGTTATGAACCATTCCTGTGACACTAGTTGTAGATTCCGATGCTTCACTTTAGGTTTATTGTATCCCTCTGACCTTCTTATTGACGATGAAACACAGAAATTGCATCGGAATTAAATACAAAAGTCACAACATCGACTCAAATACAAGATGACTGGCTCTTCTTACTTTCTATGATTAGAACCTTTCCTGTGAGACCGGTTTTAGATTCCGATGCTTCACTTCAGGTTTACTGTATCCCTTGGACCTTCTTATTGATCATGAAACACAGAAATTGCATCGGAATTAAATACAAAAGTCACAATGCCGTCTCAAATACAAGTTTACTGGCTCTTCTTACTCTCTATGTTTTCAAGCTTTCCTGTGTGACCGGTTTTAGATTCCGACGCTTCACTTCAGGTTTACTGTATCCCTTGGACCTTCTTATTGACGACGAAACGCAGAAATTGCATCGGAATTAAATAGAAGAGGCACACTGCCGACTTAAGTACAAGAAGACTGACTCTTCTTACTGGCAATGTTTTGAACATTTCCTGTGAGACCAGTTTTAGATTCCGATGCTTCACTATATGTTTACTGTATCCCTCGGTCCTTCTTATTGACGATGAAACAAAGAAATTGCAGCGGAATTAAATACAAAAGGCACCATGCCACCTTAAGTACAAGAAGACTGACTCTTCTTACTGACTATGTCTTGAACCATTCCTGTGAAACTAGTTATAGATTCCGATGTCTCACTGCTGGTTTACTGTATCCCTTGGACGTTCTTATTGATGATGAAACACAGAAATTGCATCGGATTTAAATACAAAAGGCACAATGCCGACATAAGTACAAGAAGACTGACTCTTACTACTGTCTATGTTTTGAACCATTCCTGTGACACTAGTTATAGATTCCGATGCCACACTTCAGGTTTACTGTATCCCTTGGACCTTCTTATTGATGATGAAACACAGAAATTGCATCGGATTTAAATACAAAAGGCACAATGCCGACATAAGTACAAGAAGACTGACTCTTGCTACTGTCTATGTTTTGAACCATTCCTGTGACACTAGTTATAGATTCCGATGCTTCACTTCAGGTTTACTGTATCCCTCTGACCTTCTTATTGACGATGAAACACAGAGATTGCATCGGAATTAAATACAAAATGCACAATGCCGACTTAAGTACAAGACGACTGACTCTGCCTACTGTCTATGTTTTGAACGATTCCTGTGACACTAGTTATAGATTCCGTTGCTTTACTTCAGGTTTACTGTATCCCTCTGACCTTATTGCCGACGAAACACAGAAATTGCATCGGAATTAGATACAAAAGGCACAATGCCTACTTAAGTACAAGAAGAATGACTCTTCTTACTGTCTATGTTTTGAACCATTCCTGTGACACTAGTTATAGATTCAGATGCTTCACTTCAGGTTTACTGTATCCCTCTGACCCTCTTATTGACGATGAAACACAGAAATTGCATCGGAAATAAATATAAAAGGCACAATGCCGACTTAAGTAAAAGAAGACTGACTCTTGATACTGTCTATGTTTTGAATCATTCCTGTGACACTAGTTATAGATTCAGATGCTTCACTTCAGGTTTACTGTAACCCTCTGACCTTCTAATTGACGATGAAACACAGAAATTGCATCGGAATTAAATACAAAAGGCACAATGCCGACTCAAATACAAGATGACTGGGTCTTCTTACTCTCTATGTTTTGAACCTTTCCAATGAGACCGGTTTTAGATTCCGATGCCTGACTTCAGGTTTACTGTATCCCTCTGACCTTCTTATTGACGATGAAACACAGATATTGCATCGGAATTAAATACAAAAGTCACAATGCCGACTCAAGTACAAGATGACTGACTCTTCCTACCGTCTATGTTTTGAACCATTCCTGTGACACTAGTTATAGATTCCGATGCTTCACTTCAGGTTTACTGTATCCCTCTGACCTTCTAAATGACGATGAAACACAGAAAATGCATCGGAAATAAATTGAAACGGCACAATGCCGACTTAAGTACAAGAAGACTGACTCTTCTTAGTGTCTATGATTTGAACCATTCCTGAGACACTAGTTATTGATTCCGATGCTTCACTTCAGGTGTACTGTATCCCTTGGACCTTCTTCTTGACGATGAAACACATAAATTGCATCGGAATTAAATACAAAAGGCACAATGCCTACTTAAGTACAAGGAGACTGAATCTTCTTACTGTCTATGCTTTTAACCATTCCTGTGACACTAGTCATAGATTCCGATGCTTCACTTCAGGTTTACTCTGTCCCTCTGACCTTCTTATTGACGATGAAACACAGAAATTGCATCGGAATTAAATACAAAAGGCACAATGCCGACTCAAATACAAGATGACTGACACTTCTTACTCTTTATGTTTTGAACCTTTCCTGTGAGACCGGTTTTAGATTCCGATGCTTCACGTCAGGTTTACTGTATCCCTTGGACCTTCTTATTGACGACGAAACACAGAAATTGCATTTGATTTAAATAGAAAAGGCATAATGCCGACTTACGTACAAGGAGACTGACTCTTCTTACTGACTATGTTTTGAACATTTCCTGTGAGACCAGTTTTAGATTCCGATGCTTCACTATATGTTTACTGTATCCCTTGGACCCTCTTATTGACAATGAAACACAGATATTGCATCGGAATTAAATACAAAAGGCACAATGCCGACTTAAGTACAAGAACACAGACTCTTCTTACTGACTATGTTTTGAACCATTCCTGTGACACTAGGTATAGATTCCGATGCCTCACTTCAGGTTTAATGTATCCCTTGGCCCTTCTTATTGATGATGAAACACAGAGATTTCATCGGAATTAAGTACAAAAGGCACAATGCCGACGTAAGTACAAGAAGACTGCCTCTTCCTTCTGTCTATGTTTGAACCATTCCTGTGACACTAGTTATAGTTTCCGATGCTTCAGTTCAGCTGTACTGTATCCCTCTGACCCTCTTATTGACGATGAAACACAGATATTGCATCGGAATTAAATAGAAAATGCACAATGCCGACTTAAGTACAAGAAGACTGACTCTTCTTACTGACTATGTTTTGAACCATTCCTGTGACACTAGTTATAGACTCCGATGCTTCACTTCAGGTTTACTGTATCCCTCTGACCTTCTTATTGATGATGAAGCACAGAAATTGCATCGGATTTAAATAGAAAAGGCACAATGCAGACTTAAGTACAAGAAGACTGACTCTTCTTACTTACTATGTTTTGAACCATTAACCTGACACTAGTTATAGATTCCGATGCCTCACCTCAGGTTTACTGTATCCCTTGGACTTTCTTATTGACGATGAAACACAGAAATTGCATCGGAATTAAATACAAAAGGCAAAATGTCGACTTAATTACAAGAAGACTGACTCTTCCTACTGTCTATGTTTGAACCATTCCTGTGACACTAGTTATAGATTCCGATGCTTCACTTTAGGTTTATTGTATCCCTCTGACCTTCTTATTGACGATGAAACACAGAAATTGCATCGGAATTAAATACAAAAGTCACAACATCGACTCAAATACAAGCTGACTGGCTCTTCTTACTCTCTATGTTTTGAACCTTTCCTGTGAGATCGGTTTTAGATTCCGATGCTCCACTTCAGGTTTACTGTATCCCTTGGACCTTCTTATTGATGATGAAACACAGAAAATGCATCGGAATTAAATACAAAAAACACAATGCCGTCTCAAATACAAGATGACTGGCTCTTCTTACTCTCTATGTTTTCAAGCTTTCCTGTGAGACCGGTTTTAGATTCCGACGCTTCACTTCAGGTTTACTGTATCCCTTGGACCTTCTTATTGACGACGAAACGCAGAAATTGCATCGGAATTAAATAGAAGAGGCACAATGCCGACTTAAGTACAAGAAGACTGACTCTTCTTACTGACAATGTTTTGAACATTTCCTGTGAGACCAGTTTTAGATTCCGATGCTTCACTATATGTTTACTGTATCCCTCGGTCCTTCTTATTGACGATGAAACAAAGAAATTGCAGCGGAATTAAATACAAAAGGCACCATGCCACCTTAAGTACAAGAAGACTGACTCTTCTTACTGACTATGTTTTGAACCATTCCTGTGAAACTAGTTATAGATTCCGATGTCTCACTGCTGGTTTACTGTTTCCCTTGGACGTTCTTATTGATGATGAAACACAGAAAATACATCGGAATTAAATACAAAAGGCACATTGCCGATTTAAGTACAAAAAGAGAGACTCTTCCTACTGTCCATGTTTTGAACCATACCTGTGACACTAGTTATAGATTCCGATGCCACACTTCAGGTTTACTGTATCCCTTGGACCTTCTTATTGATGATGAAACACAGAAATTGCATCGGATTTAAATACAAAAGGCACAATGCCGACATAAGTACAAGAAGACTGACTCTTGCTACTGTCTATGTTTTGAACCATTCCTGTGACACTAGTTATAGCATCCGATGCTTCACTTCAGGTTTACTGTATCCCTCTGACCTTCTTATTGACGATGAAACACAGAGATTGCATCGGAATTAAATACAAAATGCACAATGCCGACTTAAGTACAAGAAGACTAACTCTTCCTACTGTCTATGTTATGAACCATTCCTCTGACACTAGTTATAGATTCCGATGCTTCATTTCAGGTTTACTGTATCCTTCTGACCTTTTTGCCGATGAAACACAGAAATTGCTTCGGAATTAAATACAAAATGCACAATGCCGACTTAAGTACAAGACGACTGACTCTGCCTACTGTCTATGTTTTGAACGATTCCTGTGACACTAGTTATAGATTCCGTTGCTTTACTTCAGGTTTACTGTATCCCTCTGACCTTATTGCCGACGAAACACAGAAATTGCATCGGAATTAGATACAAAAGGCACAATGCCTACTTAAGTACAAGAAGACTGACTCTTCTTACTGTCTATGTTTTGAACCATTCCTGTGACACTAGTTATAGATTCAGATGCTTCACTTCAGGTTTACTGTATCCCTCTGACCCTCTTATTGACGATGAAACACAGAAATTGCATCGGAAATAAATACAAAAGGCACAATGCCGACTTAAGTAAAAGAAGACTGACTCTTGATACTGTCTATGTTTTGAATCATTCCTGTGACACTAGTTATAGATTCAGATGCTTCACTTCAGGTTTACTGTAACCCTCTGACCTTCTAATTGACGATGAAACACAGAAATTGCATCGGAATTAAATACAAAAGGCACAATGCCGACTCAAATACAAGATGACTGGGTCTTCTTACTCTCTATGTTTTGAACCTTTCCAATGAGACCGGTTTTACATTCCGATGCCTGACTTCAGGTTTACTGTATCCCTCTGACCTTCTTATTGACGATGAAACACAGATATTGCATCGGAATTAAATACAAAAGTCACAATGCCGACTCAAGTACAAGATGACTGACTCTTCCTACCGTCTATGTTTTGAACCATTCCTGTGACACTAGTTATAGATTCCGATGCTTCACTTCAGGTTTACTGTATCCCTCTGACCTTCTATATGACGATGAATCACAGAAAATGCATCGGATAATTAATTGAAACGGCACAATGCCGACTTAAGTACAAGAAGACTGACTCTTCTTACTGTCTATGATTTGAACCATTCCTGAGACACTAGTTATTGATTCCGATGCTTCACTTCAGGTGTACTGTATCCCTTGGACCTTCTTCTTGACGATGAAACACATAAATTGCATCGGAATTAAATACAAAAGGCACAATGCCGACTTAAGTTCAAGTAGACTGACTCTTCTTACTGTCTATGTTTTGAACCATTCCTGTGACACTAGTTATAGATTCAGATGGTTCACTTCAGGTTTACTGTATCCCTCAGACCCTCTTATTGACGATGAAACACAGAAATTGCATCGGAAATAAATACAAAAGGCACAATGCCGACTTAAGTAAAAGAAGACTGACTCTTGCTACTGTCTATGTTTTGAATCATTCCTGTGACACTAGTTATAGATTCTGATGCTTCACTTCAGGTTTACCGTATCCCTCTGACCTTATTGACGATGAAAAACAGAAATTGCATCGGAATTAAATATAAAATGCACAATGGCGACTTAAGTACAAGAAGACTTACTCTTCCTACTGTCTATGTTATGAACCATTCCTGTGACACTAGTTATAGATTCCGATGCTTCATTTCAGGTTTACTGTATCCCTCTGACCTTTTTGCCGATGAAACACAGAAATTGCTTCGGAATTAAATACAAAATGCACAATGCCGACTTAAGTACAAGACGACTGACTCTGCCTACTGTCTATGTTTTGAACGATTCCTGTGACACTAGTTATAGATTCCGATGCTTTACTTCAGGTTTACTGTATCCCTCTGACCTTATTGCCGATGAAACACAGAAATTGCATCGGAATTAGATACAAAAGGCACAATGCCGACTCAAATACAAGATGACTGGGTCTTCTTACTCTCTATGTTTTGAACCTTTCCAATGAGACTGGTTTTACATTCCGATGCTTGACTTCAGGGTTACTGTATCCCTCTGACCCTCTTATTGACGATGAAACACAGAAATTGCATCGGAATTAAATACAAAAGCCACAATGCCGACTTAAGTTAAAGAAGACTGACTCTTACTACTCTCTACGTTTGGAACCATCCCTGTGACACTAGTTATAGATTCCGATGCTTCACTTCAGGTTTACTATATCCCTCTGACCTTCTTATTGACGATAAATAACAGAAATTGCATCGGAATTAAATGGAAAAGGCACATTGCCGACCTAAGTACAAAAAGACAGACTCTTCCTACTGTCCATGTTTTGAACCACACCTGTGACACTAGTTATAGATTCCGATGCCACACTTCAGGTTTACTGTATCCCTTGGACCTTCTTATTGACGATGAAACACAGAAATTGCATCGGAATTAAATACAAAATGCACAATGCCGACATAAGTACAAGAAGACTAACTCTTCCTACTGTCTATGTTATGAACCATTCCTGTGACACTAGTTATAGATTCCGATGCTTTATTTCAGGTTTACTGTATCCCTCTGACCTTATTGCCGATGAAACACAGAAATTTCATCGGAATTAGATACAAAAGGCACAATGCCTACTTAATTACAAGAAGACTGACTCTTCTTACTGTCTATGCTCTTAACCATTCCTGTGACACTAGTTATAGATTCCGATGTTTCACTTCAGGTTTACTGTATCCGTTGGACCTTCTTATTGACGACGAAACACAGAAATTGCATCGGAATTAAATAGAAAAGGCACAATGCCGACTTAAGTACAAGAAGACTGACTCTTCTTACTGACTATGTTTTGAACATTCCCTGAGACCAGTTTTAGATTCCGATGCTTCACTATATGTTTACTGTATCCCTTGGACCTTTTTATTGACGGTGAAACACAGAAATTGCATCGGAACTAAATACAAAAGGCACCATGCCGACTTAAGTACAGGAAGACTGACTCTTCCTACTGTCCATGTTTTGAACCATACCTGTGACACTAGTTATAGATTCCGATGCCTCACTTCAGATTTGCTGTATTCCTTGGACCTTCTTATTGACGATGAAACACAGAAATGGCATCGGAATTAAATACAAAAGGCACAATGCCGACTTAAGTACCAGAAGACTGACTCTTCCAACTGTCTATGCTTTGAACCATTCCTGTGAAACTAGTTAGAGATTCCGATGCTTCACTTCAGGTTTACTGTATCCCTCTGACCTTCTTATTGACGATGAAACACAGAAATTGCATCGGAATTAAATACAAAATGCACAATGCCGACTTAAGTACAAGAAGACTGACTCTTCTTACTGTCTATGATTTGAACCATTCCTGTTACACTAGTTATAGATACCGATGCTTCACTGCTGCTGTACAGCATCCCTTGGACCTTCTTCTTGACGATGAAACACAGAAATTGCATTGGAATTAAATAGAAAAGGCACAATGCCGACTTAAGTACAAGAAGACAGACTCTTTCTACTGTCTATGTTTTGAACCATTCCTGTGACACTAGTTATAGATTCCGATGCTTCACTTTAGGTTTACTGTATCCCTTGGACCTTCTTATTGACGATGAAACACAGAAATTGCATCGGAATTAAATACAAAAGTCACAATGCCGACTTAAGTACAACAGGACTGACTCTTGTTACGGTCTATGTTTCTAACCATTCCTGTGACACTAGTTATAGTTTCCGATGCTTCAATTCAGGTTTATTGTATCCCTCTGACTTTCTTATTGACAATGAAACACAGAAATTGCATCGGAATTAAATACAAAAGGCACCATGCCACCTTAAGTATAAGAAGATTGACTCTTCTTACTGACTTTGTTTTGAACCATTCCTGTGAAACTAGTTATAGATTCCGATGCCTCACTGCTGGTTTACTGTATCCCTTAGACGTTCTTATTGATGATGAAACACAGAAATTACATCGGAATTAAATACAAAAGGCACATTGCCGACTTAAGTACAAAAAGACAGACTCTTCCTACTGTTCATGTTTTGAACCATACCTGTGACACTAGTTATAGATTCCGATGCCACACTTCAGGTTTACTGTATCCCTTGGACCTTCTTATTGACGATGAAACACAGAAATTGCTTCGGATTTAAATACAAAAGGCACAATGCCGACTTAAGTACAAGAAGACTGACTCTTGCTACTGTCTATGCTTTGAACCATTCCTGTGACACTAGTTATAGATTCCCATGCTTCACTTCAGGTTTACTGTATCCCTCTGACCTTCTTATTGACGATGAAACACAGAAATTGCATCGGAATTAAATACAAAATTCACAATGCCGACATAAGTACAAGAAGACTAACTCTTCCTACTGTCTATGTTATGAACCATTCCTGTGACACTAGTTATAGATTCCGATGCTTCATTTCAGGTTTACTGTATCCCTCTGACCTTTTTGCCGATGAAACACAGACATTGCATCGGAATTAAATACAAAATGCACAATGCCGACTTAAGTACAAGAAGACTGACTCTGCCTACTGTCTATGTTTTGAACAATTCCTGTGACACTAGTTATAGATTCCGATGCTTTACTTCAGGTTTACTGTATCCCTCTGACCTTATTGCCGATGAACACAGAAATTGCATCGGAATTAGATACAAAAGGCACAATGCCTACTTAAGTACAAGAAGACTGACTCTTCTTACTGTCTATACTTTTAACCATTCCTGTGACACTAGTTATAGTTTCCGATGCTTCACTTCAGGTTTACTGTATCCCTCTGACCTTCTTATTGACGATGAAAAACAGAAATTGCATCGGAATTAAATACAAAAGTCACAATGCCGACTCAAGTACAACATGACTGACTCTTCCTACTGTCTATGTTTTGAACCATTCCTGTGACACTAGTTATAGATTCCGATGCTTCACTTCAGGTTTACTGTATCCCTCTGACCTTCTAATTGACGATGAAACTCAGAAATTGCATCGGAATTAAATTGAAAAGGCACAATGCCGACTAAAGTACAAAAAGACTGACTCTATCTTACTGTCTATGATTTGAACCATTCCTGAGACACTAGTTATAGATTCCGATGGTTCACTTCAGGTGTATTGTATCCCTTGGACCTTCTTCTTGACGATGAAACACATAAATTGCATCGGAATTAAATACAAAAGGCACAATGTCGACTTAAGTACAAGTAGACTGACTCTTCTTACTGTCTATGTTTTGAACCATTCCTGGGACACTAGTTATAGATTCTGATGCTTCACTTCAGGTTTACTGTATCCCTCTGACCCTCTTATTCACGATGAAACACAGAAATTGCATCGGAATTAAATACAAAAGGCACAATGCCGACTTAAGTAAAAGAAGACTGACTCTTACTACTGTCTACGTTTTGAACCATCCCTGTGACACTAGTTATAGATTCCGATGCTTCACTTCAGGTTTACTGTATCCCTCTGACCTTTTTATTGACGTTAAAACACAGAAATTGCATCTGAATTAAATAGAAAAGGCACAATGCCGACTTAAGTACAAGGAGACTGACTCTTCTTACTGACTATTTTTTGAACCATTCCTGTGACACTAGTTATAGATTCCGATGCTTCACTTTAGGTTTACTGTATCCCTTGGACCTTCTTATTGACGATGAAACACAGAAATTGCATCGGAATTAAATACAAAAGTCACAATGCCGACTCAAATACAAGATTACTGGCTGTTCTTACTCTCTACGTATTGAACCTTTCCTGTGAGACCGGTTTTAGATTCCGATGCTTCACTTCAGGTTTACTGTATCCGTTGGACCTTCTTGTTGACGTCGAAACACAGAAATTGCATCGGAATTAAATAGAAAAGGCACAATGCCGACTTAAGTACAAGTAGACTGACTTTTCTTACTGACTATGTTTTGAACATTTCCTGATACGAGTTTTAGATTCCGATGCTTCACAATATGTTTACTGTATCCCTTGGCCCATCTTATTGACGATGAAACACAGAAATTGCATCGGAATTAAATACAAAAGGCACCATGCTGACTTAAGTACAAGAAGACTGATCCTTCTTACTGACTACGCTTTGAGGCATTGCCGTGACACAATTTATAGATTCCGATGCCTCACTGCAGGTTTACTGTATCCCTTGGACCTTCATATTGATGCTGAAACACAGAAATTGCATCGGAATTAAATACAAAAGGCACAATGCCGACTTAAGTACAAGAAGACTGACTCTTCCTGCGGTCCATGTTTTGAACCATACCTGTGACACTAGTTATAGATTCCGATGCCTCACTTCAGATTTACTGTATGCCTTGGACCTTCTTATTGATGATGAAACACAGAAATGGCATCGGATTTAAATACAAAAGACACAATGCCGACTTAAGTACAAGAAGACTGACATCTTCCTACTGTCTATGCTTTGAACCATTCCTGTGAAACTAGTTATAGATTCCGATGCTTCACTTCAGGTTTACTGTATCCCTCTGACATTCTTATTGACGAGGAAACACAGAAATGGCTTCGGAATTAAATAGAAAATGCACATTGCCGACTTAAGTACAAGAAGACTGACTCTTCTTACTGTCTATGATTTGAACCATTCCTGTTACACTAGTTATAGATTCCGAAGCTTCACTTCAGCTGTACTGCATCCCTTGGACCTTCTTATTGACGATGAAACACAGAAATTGCATTGGAATTAAATAGAAAAGGCACAATGCCGACTTAAGTACAAGAAGACTGACTTTTCTTACTGACTATGTTTTGAACCATTCCTGTGACACTAGTTATAGATTCCGATGCCTCACTTCAGGTTAACTGTATCCCTTAGACCTTCTTATTGACGATGAAACACAGAAATTGCATCGGAATTAAATACAAAAGGCACAATGCCGACTTAAGTACAAGAAGACTGACTCATCCTACTGTCTATGTTTTGAACCATTCCTGTGACACTAGTTATAGATTACGATGCTTGACTTTAGGTTTATTGTATCCCTTGGACCTTCTTATAGACGACGAAACACAGAAATTGCATCGGAATTAAATAGAAAAGGCACAATGCCGACTTAAGTACAAGAAGACTGACTCTTCTTACTGACTACGTTTTGAGCATTTCCTGAGGCCAGTTTTAGATTCTGATGCTTCACTATATGTTTACTGTATCCCTTGGACGTTCTTATTGACGATGAAACACAGGAATAGCATCGGATTTAAATACAAAAGGCACAATGCCGACTTAAGTACAAGAAGATCTGACTCTTCCTACTGTCCATGTTTTGAACCATACCTGTGACACTAGTTATAGATTCCGATGCTCCACTTCAGTTTTACTGTATCCGTTGGCCTTCTTATTGACGATGAAACAGAGAAATTGCATCGGAATTAAATACAAAAGGCACAATGCCAACTTAAGTACAAGTAGACTGACTCTTCTTACTGTCTATGTTTTCAACCATTCCTGTGACACTAGTTAAAGAAACTGATGCATCACTTCAGGTTTACTGTATCCCTCTGACCCTCTTATTGACGATGAAACACAGAAATTGCATCGCAATTAAATACAAAAGGCACAATGCCGACTTAAGTGCAAGAAGACTGACTCTTCCTACTGTCTACGTTTTGAACCATTCCTGTGACACAAGTTATAGAATCCGATGCATCACTTCAGGTTCACTGTATCCCTCTGACCTTCTTATTGACGATGAAACACAGATATAGCATCGGAATTAAATAAAAAATGTACAATGCCGACTTAAGTACAAGAAGACTGACTCTTCTTGCTGACTGTGTTTTGAACC
This sequence comes from Schistocerca americana, assembly GCF_021461395.2. NCBI lineage: Eukaryota > Metazoa > Arthropoda > Insecta > Orthoptera > Acrididae > Schistocerca > Schistocerca americana. Next base: position 234,425,577 of record NC_060127.1, read on the forward strand.
ATTCCTGTGACACTATTTTATAGATTCCGATGCTTCACTTCAGGTTTACTGTATCCCTTTGACCTTCTTATTGACGATGAAACACAGAAATTGCATCGGAATTAAATACAAAAGGCACAATGCCGACTTAAGTACAAGATGTCTGACTCTTCAAACGGTCTATGTTTTTAAACAAAAAATTTGACACTAATTATAGATTCCGATGCTTTACTTCAGGTTTATTGTATCCCTCTGACCTTCTTATTGACGATGAAACACAGAAATTGCATCGGAATTAAATACAAAAGTCACAATGCCGACTCAAATACAAGATGACTGGCTCTTCTTACTCTCTATGTTTTGAACCTTTCCTGTGAGATCGGTTTTAGATTCCGATGTTTCACTTCAGGTTTAGTGTATCCCTTGCACTTTCTTATTGACGACGAAACACAGAAATTGCATCGGAATTAAATAAAAAAGGCACAATGCCGACTTATGTACAAGAAGACTGAGTCTTCTTACTGACTATGTTTTGAATATTTTTCCTGTGAGACCTGTTTTAGATTCCGTTGCTTCACTATATGTTTACTGTATCCCTTGGACCTTCTTATTGACGATGCAACACAGAAATTGCATCGGAATTAAATACAAAAGGCACCATGCCAACTTAAGTACAAGAAGACTGACTCTTCTTCCTGACTATGTTTTGAACCATTCCTGTGACACTAGTTATAGATTCCGATGCCTCACTGCACGTTTTGCTATATCCCTTGGACCTTCTTATTGATGATGAAACACAGAAATTGCATCGGAATTAAATACAAAAGGCACAATGAGGACTTAAGTACAAGAAGACTGACTCTTGCTACTGTCTATGTTTTGAACCATTCGTGGGACACTAGTTATAGATTCAGATGCTTCACATCAGGTATACTGTATCCCTCTGACCTTCTTATTGACGATGAAACACAGAAATTGCATCTGAATTAAATACAAAATGCACAATGCCGACTTAAGTACAAGAAGACTGACTCTTCCTACTGTCTATGTTTTGAACTATTCCTGTGACACTAGTTATAGGTTCCGATGCTTCACTTAATTTTTACTGTATCCCTCTGATCTTCTTATTGACGATGAAACACAGAAATTGCATCGGAATTAAATACAAAAGGCACAATGCCGACTCAAGTACAAGAAGACTGACTCTTCCTACTTTCTATGATTTGAGCCAATCCTGTGACACTAGTTATAGATTCCGATGCTTTACTTCAGGTTAACTGTATCCCTTGGACCTTCTTATTGACGATGAAACACAGAAATTGCATCGGAATTAAATACAAAAGGCACATTGCCGACTTAAACAAGAAGACTGACTTTTCCTACTGTCTATGCTTTGAACCATTCCTGTGACACTAGTTATAGATTCCGATGATTCACTTCATGTTTACTGTATCCCTCTGACCTTCCTATTGACAATGAAACACAGAAATTGCATCGGAATCAAATAGAAAAGGCACAATTCTGACTTAAGTACAAGAAGAATGACTCTTCCAACTGTCTATGATTTGAACTATTATTGTGACTCTAGTTATGGATTCCGATGCTTCACTTCAGGTTTACCGTATCACTCTGAAATTCTTATTGACGATGAAACATAGAAATTGCATCGGAAATAAATACAAAAGGCACAACGCCGACCAAAGTACAAGAAGACTGACTCTTCCTACTGTCAATGTTTTGAACCATTCCTGTGCACTAGTTATACATGCCGATGCTTCACTTCAGGTTTACTGTATAACTCTGACCTTCTTATTGACGATGAAACACAGAAATTGCATCGGAATTAAATAGAAAAGGCACAATGCCGACTTAATTACAAGAAGACTCACTCTTCTTTCTGACTATGTTTGAACCATTCCTGTCACGCTGGTTATAGATCCCGATGCTTCACTTCAGGTTTACTGTAGCTCTTGGACCCTCTTATTGACGATGAAACACAGAAATTGCATCGGGATTAAATAAAAAGACACAATGCCGACTTAAGTACAAGAAGACTGACTCTTCCAACTGACTATGATTTGAAACATTCCTGTGACACTAGTTATAGATTCCGATGCTTCACTTCAGGTTCACTGTATTACTCTGGCCTTCTTATTGACGATGAAACACAGAAATTCGATCGGAATTAAATACAAAGGCACAATGCCTACTTAAGTACAAGAGGACTGACTCTTCTTACTGTCTATGTTTTGAACAATTCCTGTGACACTAGTTATAGATTCCGATGCTTCACTTCAGGTTTACTGTATCCCTCTGACCTTATTGCCGATGAAACAAAGAAATTGCATCGGAATTAAATACAAAAGGCACAATGCCTACTTAAGTACAAGAAGACTGACTCTTCCTACTGTCTATGTTTTGAACTATTCCTGTGACACTAGTTATAGGTTCCGATGCTTCACTTAATTTTTACTGTATCCCTCTGATCTTCTTATTGACGATGAAACACAGAAATTGCATCGGAATTAAATACAAAAGGCACAATGCCGACTCAAGTACAAGAAGACTGACTCTTCCTACTTTCTATGATTTGAGCCAATCCTGTGACACTAGTTATAGATTCCGATGCTTTACTTCAGGTTAACTGTATCCCTTGGACCTTCTTATTGACGATGAAACACAGAAATTGCATCGGAATTAAATACAAAAGGCACATTGCCGACTTAAACAAGAAGACTGACTTTTCCTACTGTCTATGTTTTGAACAATTCCTGTGACACTAGTTATAGATTCCGATGCTTTACTTCAGGTTTACTGTATCCCTCTGACCTTATTGCCGATGAACACAGAAATTGCATCGGAATTAGATACAAAAGGCACAATGCCTACTTAAGTACAAGAAGACTGACTCTTCTTACTGTCTATACTTTTAACCATTCCTGTGACACTAGTTATAGATTCCGATGCTTCACTTCACGTTTACTGTATCCCTCTGACCTTCTTATTGACGATGAAACACAGAAATTGCATCGGAATTAAATACAAAAGGCACAATGCCGAATCAAATACAAGATGACTGGGTCTTCTTACTCTCTATGCTTTGAACCTTTCCTGTGAGACCGGTTTTAGATTCCGATGCTTCACTTCAGGTTTACTGTATCCCTCTGACCTTCTTATTGACGATGAAAAACAGAAATTGCATCGGAATTAAATACAAAAGTCACAATGCCGACTCAAGTACAACATGACTGACTCTTCCTACTGTCTATGTTTTGAACCATTCCTGTGACACTAGTTATAGATTCCGATGCTTCACTTCAGGTTTACTGTATCCCTCTGACCTTCTAATTGACGATGAAACTCAGAAATTGCATCGGAATTAAATTGAAAAGGCACAATGCCGACTAAAGTACAAAAAGACTGACTCTATCTTACTGTCTATGATTTGAACCATTCCTGAGACACTAGTTATAGATTCCGATGGTTCACTTCAGGTGTATTGTATCCCTTGGACCTTCTTCTTGACGATGAAACACATAAATTGCATCGGAATTAAATACAAAAGGCACAATGCCGACTTAAGTAAAAGAAGACTGACTCTTACTACTGTCTACGTTTTGAACCATCCCTGTGACACTAGTTATAGATTCCGATGCTTCACTTCAGGTTTACTGTATCCCTCTGACCTTTTTATTGACGTTAAAACACAGAAATTGCATCTGAGTTAAATAGAAAAGGCACAATGCCGACTTAAGTACAAGGAGACTGACTCTTCTTACTGACTATTTTTTGAACCATTCCTGTGACACTAGTTATAGATTCCGATGCTTCACTTTAGGTTTACTGTATCCCTTGGACCTTCTTATTGACGATGAAACACAGAAATTGCATCGGAATTAAATACAAAAGTCACAATGCCGACTCAAATACAAGATTACTGGCTGTTCTTACTCTCTACGTTTTGAACCTTTCCTGTGAGACCGGTTTTAGATTCCGATGCTTCACTTCAGGTTTACTGTATCCGTTGGACCTTCTTGTTGACGTCGAAACACAGAAATTGCATCGGAATTAAATAGAAAAGGCACAATGCCGACTTAAGTACAAGTAGACTGACTTTTCTTACTGACTATGTTTTGAACATTTCCTGATACGAGTTTTAGATTCCGATGCTTCACAATATGTTTACTGTATCCCTTGGCCCATCTTATTGACGATGAAACACAGAAATTGCATCGGAATTAAATACAAAAGGCACCATGCTGACTTAAGTACAAGAAGACTGATCCTTCTTACTGACTACGCTTTGAGGCATTGCCGTGACACAATTTATAGATTCCGATGCCTCACTGCAGGTTTACTGTATCCCTTGGACCTTCATATTGATGCTGAAACACAGAAATTGCATCGGAATTAAATACAAAAGGCACAATGCCGACTTAAGTACAAGAAGACTGACTCTTCCTGCGGTCCATGTTTTGAACCATACCTGTGACACTAGTTATAGATTCCGATGCCTCACTTCAGATTTACTGTATGCCTTGGACCTTCTTATTGATGATGAAACACAGAAATGGCATCGGATTTAAATACAAAAGACACAATGCCGACTTAAGTACAAGAAGACTGACATCTTCCTACTGTCTATGCTTTGAACCATTCCTGTGAAACTAGCTATAGATTCCGATGCTTCACTTCAGGTTTACTGTATCCCTCTGACATTCTTATTGACGAGGAAACACAGAAATGGCTTCGGAATTAAATAGAAAATGCACAATGCCGACTTAAGTACAAGAAGACTGACTCTTCTTACTGTCTATGATTTGAACCATTCCTGTTACACTAGTTATAGATTCCGAAGCTTCACTTCAGCTGTACTGCATCCCTTGGACCTTCTTATTGACGATGAAACACAGAAATTGCATTGGAATTAAATAGAAAAGGCACAATGCCGACTTAAGTACAAGAAGACTGACTTTTCCTACTGACTATGTTTTGAACCATTCCTGTGACACTAGTTATAGATTCCGATGCCTCACTTCAGGTTAACTGTATCCCTTAGACCTTCTTATTGACGATGAAACACAGAAATTGCATCGGAATTAAATACAAAAGGCACAATGCCGACTTAAGTACAAGAAGACTGACTCATCCTACTGTCTATGTTTTGAACCATTCCTGTGACACTAGTTATAGATTACGATGCTTGACTTTAGGTTTATTGTATCCCTTGGACCTTCTTATAGACGACGAAACACAGAAATTGCATCGGAATTAAATAGAAAAGGCACAATGCCGACTTAAGTACAAGAAGACTGACTCTTCTTACTGACTATGTTTTGAGCATTTCCTGAGGCCAGTTTTAGATTCTGATGCTTCACTATATGTTTACTGTATCCCTTGGACGTTCTTATTGACGATGAAACACAGGAATAGCATCGGATTTAAATACAAAAGGCACAATGCCGACTTAAGTACAAGAAGATCTGACTCTTCCTACTGTCCATGTTTTGAACCATACCTGTGACACTAGTTATAGATTCCGATGCTCCACTTCAGTTTTACTGTATCCGTTGGCCTTCTTATTGACGATGAAACAGAGAAATTGCATCGGAATTAAATACAAAAGGCACAATGCCAACTTAAGTACAAGTAGACTGACTCTTCTTACTGTCTATGTTTTCAACCATTCCTGTGACACTAGTTAAAGAAACTGATGCATCACTTCAGGTTTACTGTATCCCTCTGACCCTCTTATTGACGATGAAACACAGAAATTGCATCGCAATTAAATACAAAAGGCACAATGCCGACTTAAGTGCAAGAAGACTGACTCTTCCTACTGTCTACGTTTTGAACCATTCCTGTGACACAAGTTATAGAATCCGATGCATCACTTCAGGTTCACTGTATCCCTCTGACCTTCTTATTGACGATGAAACACAGATATAGCATCGGAATTAAATAAAAAATGTACAATGCCGACTTAAGTACAAGAAGACTGACTCTTCTTGCTGACTGTGTTTTGAACCATTCCTGTGACACTATTTTATAGATTCCGATGCTTCACTTCAGGTTTACTGTATCCCTTTGACCTTCTTATTGACGATGAAACACAGAAATTGCATCGGAATTAAATACAAAAGGCAGAATGCCGACTTAAGTACAAGATGTCTGACTCTTCAAACGGTCTATGTTTTTAAACAAAAAATTTGACACTAATTATAGATTCCGATGCTTTACTTCAGGTTTATTGTATCCCTCTGACCTTCTTATTGACGATGAAACACAGAAATTGCATCGGAATTAAATACAAAAGTCACAATGCCGACTCAAATACAAGATGACTGGCTCTTCTTACTCTCTATGTTTTGAACCTTTCCTGTGAGATCGGTTTTAGATTCCGATGTTTCACTTCAGGTTTAGTGTATCCCTTGCACTTTCTTATTGACGACGAAACACAGAAATTGCATCGGAATTAAATAAAAAAGGCACAATGCCGACTTATGTACAAGAAGACTGAGTCTTCTTACTGACTATGTTTTGAATATTTTTCCTGTGAGACCTGTTTTAGATTCCGTTGCTTCACTATATGTTTACTGTATCCCTTGGACCTTCTTATTGACGATGCAACACAGAAATTGCATCGGAATTAAATACAAAAGGCACCATGCCAACTTAAGTACAAGAAGACTGACTCTTCTTCCTGACTATGTTTTGAACCATTCCTGTGACACTAGTTATAGATTCCGATGCCTCACTGCACGTTTTGCTATATCCCTTGGACCTTCTTATTGATGATGAAACACAGAAATTGCATCGGAATTAAATACAAAAGGCACAATGAGGACTTAAGTACAAGAAGACTGACTCTTGCTACTGTCTATGCTTTGAACCATTCGTGGGACACTAGTTATAGATTCAGATGCTTCACATCAGGTATACTGTATCCCTCTGACCTTCTTATTGACGATGAAACACAGAAATTGCATCTGAATTAAATACAAAGTGCACAATGCCGACTTAAGTACAAGAAGACTGACTCTTCCTACTGTCTATGTTTTGAACTATTCCTGTGACACTAGTTATAGGTTCCGATGCTTCACTTAATTTTTACTGTATCCCTCTGATCTTCTTATTGACGATGAAACACAGAAATTGCATCGGAATTAAATACAAAAGGCACAATGCCGACTCAAGTACAAGAAGACTGACTCTTCCTACTTTCTATGATTTGAGCCAATCCTGTGACACTAGTTATAGATTCCGATGCTTTACTTCAGGTTAACTGTATCCCTTGGACCTTCTTATTGACGATGAAACACAGAAATTGCATCGGAATTAAATACAAAAGGCACATTGCCGACTTAAACAAGAAGACTGACTTTTCCTACTGTCTATGCTTTGAACCATTCCTGTGACACTAGTTATAGATTCCGATGATTCACTTCATGTTTACTGTATCCCTCTGACCTTCCTATTGACAATGAAACACAGAAATTGCATCGGAATCAAATAGAAAAGGCACAATTCTGACTTAAGTACAAGAAGAATGACTCTTCCAACTGTCTATGATTTGAACTATTATTGTGACTCTAGTTATGGATTCCGATGCTTCACTTCAGGTTTACCGTATCACTCTGAAATTCTTATTGACGATGAAACATAGAAATTGCATCGGAAATAAATACAAAAGGCACAACGCCGACCAAAGTACAAGAAGACTGACTCTTCCTACTGTCAATGTTTTGAACCATTAGTGTGCACTAGTTATACATGCCGATGCTTCACTTCAGGTTTACTGTATAACTCTGACCTTCTTATTGACGATGAAACACAGAAATTGCATCGGAATTAAATAGAAAAGGCACAATGCCGACTTAATTACAAGAAGACTCACTCTTCTTTCTGACTATGTTTGAACCATTCCTGTCACGCTGGTTATAGATCCCGATGCTTCACTTCAGGTTTACTGTAGCCCTTGGACCTTCTTATTGACGATGAAACACAGAAATTGCATCGGGATTAAATAAAAAGACACAATGCCGACTTAAGTACAAGAAGACTGACTCTTCCAACTGACTATGATTTGAAACATTCCTGTGACACTAGTTATAGATTCCGATGCTTCACTTCAGGTTCACTGTATTACTCTGGCCTTCTTATTGACGATGAAACACAGAAATTCGATCGGAATTAAATACAAAGGCACAATGCCTACTTAAGTACAAGAGGACTGACTCTTCTTACTGTCTATGTTTTGAACAATTCCTGTGACACTAGTTATAGATTCCGATGCTTCACTTCAGGTTTACTGTATCCCTCTGACCTTATTGCCGATGAAACAAAGAAATTGCATCGGAATTAAATACAAAAGGCACAATGCCTACTTAAGTACAAGAAAACTGACTCTTCTGACTGTCTATGCTTTTAACCATTCCTGTGACACTAGTTATAGATTCCGATGCTTCACTTCACGTTTACTTTATCCCTCTGACCTTCTTATTGACGATGAAACACAGAAATTGCATCGGAATTAAATACAAAAGGCACAATGCCGACTCAAATACAAGATGACTGGCTCTACTTACTCTCTATGTTTTGAACCTTTCCTGTGAGACCGGTTTTAGATTCCGATGCTTCACTTCAGGTTTACTGTATCCCTCTGACCTTCTTATTGACGACGAAAAACAGATATTGCATCGGAATTAAATACAAAAGTCACAATGCCGACTCAAGTACAAGAAGACTGACTCTTCCTACTGTCTATGTTTTAAACCATTCCTGTGACACTAGTTATAGTTTCCGATGCTTCACTTCATGTTTACTGTAACCCTCTGACCTTCTTATTGACGATGAAACACAGAAATTGCATCGGAATTAAATAGAAAAGGCACAATGCCGACTTAAGTACAAAAAGACTGACTCTTCTTACTGTCTATGATTTGAACCATTCCTGTGACACTAGTTATAGATTCCGATGCTTCACTTCAGGTGTACTGTATCCCTTGGACCTTCTTATTGACAATGAAACACAGAAACTGCATCGGAATTAAATACAAAAGGCACAATGCCGACTTAAGTAGACGTGGACTGACTCTTCTTACTGTCTATGTTTTGAACCATTCCTGTGACACTAGTTATAGAATCTGATGCTTCACTTCAGATTTACTGTATCCCTCTGACCTTCTTATTGACGATGAAACACAGAAATTGCATCGGAATTAAATAGAAAAAGCACAATGCCGACTTAAGTACAAGAAGACTGCCTCTTCTTACTAACTATGTTTTGAACCATTCCTGTGACACTAGTTATGGATTCCGATGCCTCACTTCAGATTTACTGTATCCCTTGGACCTTCTTATTGACGATGAAACACAGAAATTGCATCGGAATTAAATACAAAAGGCACAATGCCGACTTAAGTAAAAGAAGACTGACTGTTCTTACTGTCTATGATTTTAACCATTCCTGTGACACAAGTTATAGATTCCGATGCTTCACTTTAGGTTTATTGTATCCCTGTGACCTTCGTATTGACGATGAAACACAGAAATTGCGTCGGAATTAAATACAAAAGGCAGAATGCCGACTCAAATACAAGATGACTTGCTCTTCTTACTCTCTATGTTTTGAACCTTTCCTGTGATACCGGTTTTAGATTCCGATGCTTCACTTCAGGTTTACTGTATCCCTTGGACCTTCTTATTGACGATGAAACACAGAAATTGCATCGGAATTTAATACAAAAGGCACAATGCCGACTTCAGTACAAGAAGACTGACTCTTCTTACTGTCTATGTATAAAACTATTCCTGTGACACAAGTTATAGATTCCGATGCTTCACTTCAGGTTTACTGTATCCCTCTGACGTTCGTCTTGACGATGAAACACAGAAATTGCGTCGGAATTAAATACAAAATGCACAATGCCGACTCAAATACAAGATGACATTCTTATCTTACCCTCTATGTTTGAACCTTTCCTGTGAGACCGGTTTTAGATTCCGATGCTTCACTTCAGGTTTACTGTATCCCTTGCACCTTCTTACTGACGGCGAAACACAGAAATTGCATCGGAATTAAAAGAAAAAGGCACAATTCCGACTTCAGTACAAGAAGACTGACTCTTCTTACTTTCAGTACAAGAAGACTGACTCTTCTTACTGACTATGTTTTGAACATTTCCTGTGAGACCAGTTTTAGATTCCGTTGCTTCACTATATGTTTACTGTATCCCTTGGACCTTCTTATTGACGAAGAAACACAGAAATTGCATCGGGATTAAATCCAAAAGGCACAATGCCGACTTAAGTACAAGAAGACTGACTCTTGCTATTGTCTATGTTTTGAACCATTCCTGTGACACTAGTTATAGATTCAGATGCTTCACTTCAGGTTTACTGTATCCCTCTGACCTTCTTATTGACGATCAAACACAGAAATTGCATCGGTATTAAATACAAAATGCAAATGCCGACTTAAGTACAAGAAGAGTGACTCTTCCTACTGTCTATGTTTTGAACTATTCCTGTGACACTAGTTATAGATTCCGATGCTTCACTTCATTTTTACTGTATCCCTCTGACCTTCTTATTGACGATGAACACAGATATTGCATCGGAATTAAATACAATAGGCACAATGCCGACTTAAGTAAAAAAAGACTGACTGTTCTTACTGTCTGTGATTTTAACCATTCCTGTGACACAAGTTATAGATTCCGATGCTTCACTTTAGGTTTATTGTATCCCTGTGACCTTCGTATTGACGATGAAACACAGAAATTGCATCGGGATTAAATCCAAAAGGCACAATGCCGACTTAAGTACAAGAAGACTCACCCTTCTTACTGACTATTTTTTGAACCATTCCTGTGACACTAGTTATAGATTCCGATGCTTCACTTCAGGTTTACTGTATCCCTAGGACCTTCTTATTGACGCTGAAACACAGAAATGGCATCGGATTTAAATACAAAAGACACAATGCCGACTTAAGTACAAGAAGACTGACATCTTCCTACTGTCTATGCTTTGAACCATTTCTGTTAAACTAGTTATAGATTCCGATGCTTCACTTCAGGTTTACTGCATCCCTCTGACCTTCTTATTGACGATGAAACACAGAAATGGCTTCGGAATTAAATACAAAATGCACAATGCCGATTTAAGTACAAGAAGGATGACTCTTCTTACTGACTTTTTTTTTAACCATTCCTGTGACACTAGTTATAGATTCCGATGCTTCACTTTAGGTTTACTGTATCCCTAGGACCTTCTTATTGACGATGAAACACAGAAATTGCATCGGAATTAAATACAAAAGTCACAATGCCGACTCAAATACAAGATTACTGGCTCTTCTTACTCTCTATGTTTTGAACATTTCCTGATACCAGTTTTAGATTCCGATGCTTCACAATATGTTTACTGTATCCGTTGGACCATCGTATTGACGATGAAACACAGAAATTGCATCGGAATTAAATACAAAAGGCACCATGCTGACTTAAGTACAAGAAGACTGATTCTTCTTACTGACTACGCTTTGAACCATTGCTGTGACACAATTTATAGATTCCGATGCCTCACTGCAGGTTTACTGTGTCCCTTGGACCTTCTTATTGATGATGAAACACAGAAATTGCATCGGAATTAAATACAAAAGGCACAATGCCGACTTAAGTACAAGAAGACTGACTCTTCCTGCTGTCCATGTTTTGAACCATACCTGTGACACTAGTTATAGATTCCGATGCTTCACTTTAGGTTTACTGTATCCCTCTGACCTTCTTATTGACGATGAAACACTGAAATGGCTTCGGAATTAAATACAAAATGCACAATGCCGACTTAAGTACAAGAAGACTGACTCTTCTTACTGTCTATGATTTGAACCAATCCTGTTACACTAGTTATAGATTCCGAAGCTTCACTTCAGCTGTACTGCATCCCTTGGACCTTCTTATTGACGATGAAACACAGAAATTGCATTGGAATTAAATAGAAAAGGCACAATGCCGACTTAAGTACAAGAAGACTGACTCTTCTTACTGACTATGTTTCGAACCATTCCTGTGACACTAGTTATAGATTCCGATGCCTCACTTCAGGTTAAATGTATCCCTTACACCTTCTTATTGACGATGAAACACAGAAATTGCATCGGAATTAAATACAAAAGGCACAATGCCGACTAAAGTACAAGAAGACCGACTCATCCTACTGTCTATGTTTTGAACCATTCCTGTGACACTAGTTATAGATTCCGATGCTTCACTTCAGGTTTGCTGTATCCCTTGGACCTTCTTATTGACGACGAAACACAGAAATTGCATCGGAATTAAATAGAAAAGGCACAATCCCGACTTAAGTACAAGAAAACTGACTCACCTTACTGTCAATGTTTTGAACCATTCCTGTGACACTAGTTACACATTCCGATGCTTCACTTCAGGTTTGCTGTATCCCTCTGGCCTTCGTATTGACGATGAAACACAGAAATTGCATCGGAATTAAATACATAGGCACAATGCCGACTCAAGTACAAGAAGACTGGCTCCTCTTACTGTTTATGCTTTGAACCATTCCTGTGACACTAGTAATAGATTCCGATGCTTCACTTCAGGTTTACTGTATCCCTCTGACCTTCATATTGACAATGAAACACAGAAATTTCATCGGAATTAAATACATAGGCACAATGCCGACTCAAGTACAAGAAGACTGGCTCCTCTTACTGTTTATGCTTTGAACCATTCCTGTGACACTAGTAATAGATTCCGATGCTTCACTTCAGGTTTACTGTATCCTTCTGACCTTCTTATTGACGATGAAACACAGATATCGCATAGGAATTAAATACAAAAGGCAAAATGCCGACTCAAATACAAGAAGACTGGCTCTTCTTACTGTCTATGTTTAGAACCATTCCTGTTACTCTAGTTATATATTCCGATGCTTCACTTCAGGTTTACCGTATCCTCTGACTTTCTTATTGACGATGAAACACAGAAATTGCATCTGAATTAAATACATAGGCACAATGCCGACTCAAGTACAAGAAGACTGGCTCTTCTTACTGTCTATCTTTTGAACCATTCCTGTGACACTAGTTATAGAATCCGATGCATCACTTCAGTTTTACTGTATCCCTCTGACCCTCTTATAGACGATGAAACACAGAAATGGCATCGGAATTAAATAGAAAAGACACAATGCCGAATTAACTAAAAGAAAACTGACTCTTCTTATTGTCTATGTTTTGAACCATTCCGGTGACACTAGTTATAGATTCCGATGCTTCACTTCAGGTTTACTGTATCCCTTGGACCTTCTTATTGACGAAGAAACACAGAAATTGCATCGGAATTAAATACAAAAGGCACAATGTCGACGAAAGTCCAAGAAGACTGACTCTTCCTACTGTCTATGTTTTGAACCATTCCTGTGACACTAGTTATCGATTCCGATGCCTCACTTCGGGTTTACTGTATCCCTTGGACAATTTAATTGACGATGAAACACGGAAATTGCATCGGTATTAAATATAAAAGTCACACTGCCGACTTAAGTACAAGAAGACTGACTCTTCTTACTGTCTATGTTTTGAACCATTCCTTTGACACTAGTTACAGATTCCGATGCTTCACCTCAGGTTGACTGTAACCCTCTGACCATCTTATTGACGATGAAACACAGAAATTGCATCGGAATTAAATCCAAAAGGCACAATGCCGACTTAAGTACAAGAAGACTGACTCTTCTTACTGACTATGTTTTGAACATTTCCTGTGAGACCAGTTTTAGATTCCGTTGCTTCACTTAATGTTTACTGTATCCCTCTGACCTTCTTATTGACGATTAAACACAGAAATTGGATCGGAATTAAATACAAAAGGCACAATGCCGAATCAAATACAAGAAGACTGGATCTTCTTACTGTCTATGTTTAGAAGCTTTCCTGTGAGACCGGTTTTAGGTTCCGATGCTTCACTTCAGGTTTACTGTATTCGTTGGACCTTCTTATTGACGAAGAAACACTGAACTTCAATCAGAATTAAATAGAAAAGGCACAATGCTGACTTCAGTACAAGAAAACTAACTCTTCTTACTGTCTATGTTTTGAACCTTTCCTGTGAGACTAGTTTTAGATTCCGATGCTTCACTTCAGGTTTTCTGTATCCCTTGGACATTCTTATTGACGATGAAACACAGAAATTGCATCGGAATTAAATACACAAGGCACAATGCCGACTTAAGTACAAGAAAATTGACACTCCTTACTGTCTACGTTTTGAACCATTCCTGTGACACTAGTTACACATTCCGATGCTTCACTTCAGGTTTTTCTGTATCCCTCTGACCTTCATATTGACGATGAAACACAGAAATTGCATCGAAATTAAATACATAGGCACAATGCCGACTCAAGTACAAGAAGAGTGGCTCCTATTACTGTCTATGTTTTGAACCATTCCTGTGACACTAGTTATAGATTCCGATGCTTCACTTCAGGTTTACTGTATCCCTCTGACCTTCATATTGACAATGAAACACAGAAATTTCATCGGAATTAAATAGAAAAGGCACAATGCCGACTTAAGTACACGAAAACTGATTCTTCTTACTATCTATGTTTTGAACCCTTCCTGTGACACTAGTTATAGATCCCGATGCTTCACTTCAGGTTTACTGTATCCCTCTGACCTTCTTAATGACGATGAAACACAGATATAGCAATTGAATTAAATACAAAAGGCACAAAGCCGACTTAAGTACAAGAAAACTGACTCTTCTTACTGTCTATGATTTGAACCATTCCTGTGACACTAGTTATAAATTCCGATGCTTCACTTCAGGTTTACTGTCTCCCTCTGACCTTCATATTGACAATGAAACACAGAAATTGCATCGGATATAAATAGAAAAGGCACAGTGCCGACTCAAGTACAAGAAGACTGGCTCTTCTTACTGTCTATGTTTTGAACCATTCCTGTGACACTAGTTATAGATTCCGTGGCTTCACTTCAGGTTTACTGTATCCCTCGGACCTTCTTATTGACGATGAAACACAGAAATTGCATCGGAATTAAATAGTAAAGGCACAATGCCGACTTAAGTACAAGAAAACTGACTCTTCTTACTGTCTATGATTTGAACCATTCCTGTGACACTAGTTATAAATTCCGATGCTTCACTTCAAGTTTACTGTATCCCTCTGACCTTCTTATTGACGATGAAACACAGAAGTTCCATCGGAATTAAATACAACAGGCACAATGCCGACTTAAGTACAAGAAAACTGACTCTTCTTACTGTCTATGTTTTGAACCGTTCCTGTGACACTAGTTATAGATTCCGATGCTTCACTTCGGGTTTACTGTAACCCTTTGACCATCTAATTGACGATGAAATACGGAAATTGCATCGGTATTAAATATAAAAGTCACATTGCCTACTTAAGTACAAGAAGACTGACTCTTCATACTGTGTATGATTTGAACCATTCCTTTGACACTAGTTACAGATTGCGATGGTTCACCTCAGGTTTACTATAACCCTCTGACCTTCTTATTGACGATGAAACACAGAAATTGCATCGGAATTAAATACAAAAGGCACAATGCCGACTTAAGTACAAGTACACTGCCTCTTCTTACTGACTATGCTTTGAACATTTCCTGTGAGACCAGTTTTAGATTCCGATGCTTCACTTAATGTTTACTGTATCCCTCTGACCTTCTTATAGACGATTAAACAAAGAAATTGGATCGGAATTAAATACAAAAGGCACAATGCCGACTAAAGTCAAGAAGACTGGCTCTTCTTACTGCCTGTGTTTTGAACCTTTCCTGTGAGACCGGTTTTAGATTCTGATGCTTCTTTTCAGGTTTACTGTATTCCATGGACCTTCTTATTGACGTGGAAACACAGAAATTGCACCGGAATTAAATAGAAAAGGCACAATGTCGACTTAAGTACAAGAAAACTGACTCTTCTTACTGTCTATGTTTTGAACCTTTCCTGTTAGACTAGTTTTAGATTCCGATGATTCACTTCAGGTTTACTGTATCCCTTGGACCTTCTTATTGACGATGAAACACAGAAATTGCATCGGAATAAAATACACAAGGCACAATGCCAACTTAAGTACAAGGGGACTGACTCTTCTTACTGACTACGTTTTGAACATTTCCTGTGAGACCAGTCTTAGATTCTGATGATTCACTATATGTTTAGTGTTTCCCTTGGAACTTCTTATTGTCGATGAAACACAGATATTGCATAGGAATGAAATACAAAAGGCACAATGCCGACTCAAGTCCAAGAAGACTGGCTCTTCTAACAGTCTATGTTTTGAAACTTTCCTGTGTGACCGGTTTTAGATTCCGAAGCTTCACTTTAGGTTTACTGTATCCCTCTGAACTTCGTTTTGACGATGAAACACAGAAATTTCATCGGAATGAAATAGAAAAGGCACAATGCCGACTTAAGAACAAGAAGACTGGCTCTTCTTACTTTCTATGTTTTGAAGCATTCTCGTGACACTAGTTATAGATTCCGAAACTTCACTCAGGTTTACTGTATCCCTTTGACCTTCTTATTGACGATGAAACACAGAAATTGCATCTGAATTAAATACATAGGCACAATGCCGACTCAAGTTCAAGAAGACTGGCTCTTCTTACTGTCTATGTTTTGAACCATTCCTGTGACACTAGTGATAGATTCCGATGCTTCACTTCTGGTTTACTGTATCCCTCTGACCCTCTTATTGACGATGAAACACAGAAATTGCATCGGAATTAAATAGAAAAGGCACAATGCCGAATTAAGTACAAGAAAACTGACTCTTCTTATTTTCTATGTTTTGAACCATTCCTGTGACACTAGTTATAGATTCCGATGCTTCACTTCAGGTTTACTGAATCCCTTGGACCTTCTTATTGACGATGAAACACAGAAATTGCATCGGAATTAAATACAAAAGGCACAATGTCGACTAAAGTCCCAGAAGACTGACTCTTCCTACTGTCTATGTTTTGAACCATTCCTGTGACACTAGTTATCGATTCCGATGGTTCACTTCGGGTTTACTGTATCCCTTGTAGCATCTAATGGACGATGAAACACGGAAATTGCATCGGTATTAAATATAAAAGTCACATTGTCGACTCAAGTACAGGAAGACTGACTCTTCTTAATGTCTATGTATTGAAGCATTCCTGTGACACTAGTTATAGATTCCGATGCTTCACTTCAGGTTTACTGTATCCCTCTGACCTTCTTATTGACGATGAAACACAGAAATTTCATCGGAATTAAATACAAGAGGCACAATGCCTACTCAAGTTCAAGAAGACTTGCTCTTCTTACTGTCTATGTTTTGAAGCTTTCCTGTGACACCGGTTTTAGATTCCGATGTTTCACTTCAGGTTTACTGTATCCCTTGAACCTTCTTATTGACGAAGAAACACTGAAATTGAATCAGAACTAAATAGAAAAGGCACAATGCTGACTTAAGTACAAGAAAACTAACTCTTCGTACTTTCTATGTTTTGAACCTTTCCTGTGAGACTAGTTTTAGATTCCGATGCTTCACTTCAGGTTTACTGTATCCCTTGGACCTTCTTATTGACGATGAAACACAGATTTTGCATCGGAATTAAATACACAAGGCACAATGCCGACTTAAGTACAAGAAGACTGACTCTTCTTACTGACTATGTTTTGAACCTTTCCTGTGAGACTAGTTTTAGATTCCGATGCTTCACTTCAGGTTTAGTGTATCCCTTGGACCTTCTTATTGACGATGAAACACAGAAATTGCATCGGAATTAAATACACAAGGCACAATGCCGACTTAAGTAAAAGAAAACTGACACTCCTTACAGTCTATGTTTTGAACCATTCCTGTGACACTAGTTACACATTCCGATGCTTCACTTCAGGTTTACTGTATCCCTCTGACCTTCGTATTGACGATGAAACACAGAAATTGCATCGGAATGAAATACATAGGCACAATGAAGACTCTAGTACAAGAAGACTGGCTCCTCATACTGTCTATGGTTTGAACCATTCCTGTGACTCTAGTAATAGATTCCGATGCTTCACTTCAGGTTTACTGTATCCCTCTGACCTTCTTATTGACGATGAAAGACAGAAATTGCATCGGAATTAAATACAAAACCACAATACCGACTTATGTACAAGGGAACTGACTCTTCATACTGTCTATGTTTTGAACCATTCCTGTGACACTAGTTATAGATTACGATGCTTCACTTCAGGTTTACCGTATCCCACTCACCTTCTTATTGACGATGAAACACAGAAATTGCATCGGAATTAAATACAAAAGACACAATGCCGACTCAAGTACAAGAAGACTGGCTCTTGTTACTGTTTATGTTTTGAACCATTCCTGTGACACTAGTTATAGATTCCGATGCTTCGCTTCAGGTTTACTGTATCCCTCGGACCTTCTTATTGACGATGAAACACAGAAATTGCATCGGAATTAAATAGAAATGGCACAATGCCGACTTAAGTACAAGAAAACTGATTCTTCTTATTATCAATGTTTTGAACCCTTCCTGTGACACTAGTTATAGATTCCGATGCTTCACTTCAGGTTTACTGTATCCCTCTGACCTTTTTAATGACGATGAAACACCGATATAGCAATTGAATTAAATACAAAAGGCACAATGCCGACTTAAGTACAAGAAAACTGACTCTTCTTACTGTCTATGATTTGAACCATTCCTGTGACACTAGTTATGGATTCCGATGCTTCACTTCAGGTTTACTGTATCCCTCTGACCTTCTTATTAACGATGAAACACAGAAATTCCATCGGAGTTAAATACAAAAGGCACAATGCCGACTTAAGTACAAGGAAACTGACTCTTCTTACTGTCTATGTTTTGAACCATTCCTGTGACACTAGTTATAGATTCCGATGTTTCACTTCAGGATTAGTGTATCCCTCTGACCCTCTTATTGAAGATGAACCACAGATATTGGATCTGAATCAAATACAAAAGGCACAATGCCGACTTAAGTACAAGAAAACTGACTCTTCTTACTGTCTATGTTTTGAACCATTCCTGTGACACTAGTTATAGATTACGATGCTTCACTTCAGGTTTACTGTATCCCTCTGACCATCTTATTGACGATGGAACACAGAAATTGCATCGGAATTAATTTCAAAAGGCACAATGCAGACGTAAGTACAAGAAAACTGACTCTTCTTATTGTCTATGTTTTGAACCATTCCTGTGACACTAGTTATAGATTCCGATGCTTCACTTTCGATTTACTGTATCCCTCTGACCTTCTTATTGACGATGAAACACAGAAATTGCATCGGAATTAAATACAAAAGGCACAATGCCGCCTTAAGTACAAGAAAACTGACCCTTCTTACTGTCTATGTTTTGAACCATTCATGTGACACTAGTTATAGATTTCAATGCTTCACTTCAGGTTTACTGTATCCCTCTGACCTTGTTATTGACGATAATACACAGAAATTGCATCGGAATTATATTCAAAAGGCACAATGCCGACTTAGGTACAAAAAACTGACTCTTCTTACTGTCTATGTTTTGAACCATTCATGTGACACTTGTTATAGATTCCGATGCTTCACTTCAGGTTTACTGTATCTTTCTGAGCTTCTTATTGACGATGAAACACAGAAATTGCATCGGAATTTAATTCAAAAGGCACAATGCCGACTTCAGTACAAGAAAACTGACTCTTCTTACTGTCTATGTTTGAACCATTTCTGTGACACTAGTTATAGATTCCGATGCTTCACTTCAGGTTTACTGTATCCCTCTGACATTCTTATTGACGATGAAGCACAGAAATGGCATCGGAATTAAATACTAAAGGCACAATGTCGACTACAGTCCAAGAAAACTGACTCTTCTTACTGTCTATGTTTTGAACCATTCCTGTGACACTAGTTAAAGATTCCGATGCTTCACCTCAGGTTTACTGTATCCCTCTGACCTTCTTATTGACGATGAACACAGAAATGGCATCGGAATTAAATAGAAAAAGCACAATGCCGACTTTAGTACAAGAAAACTGACTCTTCTTGCTGTCTATGTTTTGAACCATTCCTGTGACACTAGTTATAGATTCTGATGCTTCACTTCAGGTATACTGTATCCCTCTGACCTTCTTATTGACGATGAAACACAGAAAATGCATCGCAATTAAATAGAAAGGGCACAATGCCGACTTAAGTACAAGAATACTGACTCTTCTTACTGTCTATGTTTTGAACCATTCCTGTGACACTAGTTCTAAATTCCGATGCTTCACTTCAGGTTTACTGTATCCCTCTGACCTTCATATTGACGATGAAACACAGAAATTGCATCGGAATTAAATACAAAAGGCACAATCCTGTCATAAGTACAAAAAAAACTGACTATTCTTACTGTCTAAGTTTTGAACCATTCATGTGACACTAGTTATAGATTCGCATGCTTCACTTCAGGTTTACTGTATCCCTCTGACCTTCTTATTGACGATGAAACACAGAAATAGCATCGGAATTAAATACAAAAGACACAATGCCGACATAAGTACAAGAAAACTGACTCTTCTTAATGTCTATGCTTAGAACCATTCCTGTGACACTAGTTATAGATTCCGATTCTTCACTTCAGCTTTACTGTATCCCTCTGACCTTCTTATTGACGATGAAACACAGAAATTGCATCGGAATTAAATACAAAAGGCACAATGCCGACTTAAGTACAGGAAAACTGACTCTTCTTACTGTCTATGTTTTGTACCATTCCTGTGACACTAGTTATAGGTTCCGATGCTTCACTTAAGGTTTACTGTATGCCTCTAACTTTCATATTGACGATGAAACAGAGAAATTGCATCGGAATTAAATACAATAGGCACAATGCCGACTAAAGTAGAAGAAAAGTGACTCTTCTTACTGTCTATGTTTTGAACCATTCCTGTGACACTAGTTATAGATTCCGATGCTTCACTTCAGGTTTACTGTATCCCTTGGACCTTCTTATTGACGACGAAACACTGAAATTAAATCAGAATTAAATAGAAAAAATACAATGCTGACTTAAGTACAAGAAAACTAACTCTTCTTACTGTCTATATTTTGAACCTTTCCTGTGAGACTAGTTTTAGATTCCGATGCATCACTTCAGGTTTACTGTATCCCTTGGACCTTCTTATTGACGATGAAACACAGAAATTGCATCGGAATTAAATACACAAGGCACAATACCGACTTAAGTGCAAGACGACTGACTCTTCTTACTGACTACGTTTTTAACATTTCCTGTGAGACCAGTTTTAGATTCAGATACTTCACTAAATGTTTACTGTTTCCCTTGGACCTTCTTATTGACGATGAAACACAGAAATTGCATCAGAATTAAATACAAAAGGCACAATGCGGACTTAAGTACAAGAACACTGACTCTTCCTACTAACTACGATTTCAATATTTCCTGTGTGACCAGTTTTGGATTCCGATCCTTCACTATATGTTTACTGTATCCCTTGGACCTTCTTATTGACGATGAAACACAGAAATTGCATTGGAATTAAATAGAAAAGGCACAATGCCGACATAAGTACAAGAAAACTGACTCTATTTACTGTCTATGTCATGAAGCATTCCTGTGACACTAGTTATAGATTCCGATGCTTCACTTCAGGTATACTGTATCTCTCTGACCTTTTTATTGTCGATGAAACACAGAAATTGCATCGGAATAAAATACAAAAGGCACAATGCCGACTCAAGTACAAGAAGACTGGCTCTTCTTACAGTCTATGTTTTGAAACTTTCCTGTGGGACCGGTTTTCAATTCCGATGCTTCACTTCAGGTTTACTGTATCCCTTGGACCTTCTTATTGACGCCGAAACACAGAAATTGCATCGGAATTAAATAGAAAAAGCACAATGCCGACTTAAGTACAAGAAAACTGACTCTCCTTACTGTCAATGTTTTGCACCATTCCTGTGACACTAGTTATACATTCCGATGCTTCACTTCAGGTTTACTGTATCCCTCTGACCTTCATATTGACGATTAAACAGAGAAATTGCATCGGAATAAAATACATGGGCACAATGCCGACTCAAGTACAAGAAGACTGGCTCCTCTTACTGTCTATGCCTTGAACCATTCCTGTGACACTAGTTATATATTCCGATGCATCACTTCAGGTTTACTGTATCCCGCTAACCTACTTATTGACAAGAAAACACAGAAATTGTATCGGAATTAAATAGAAAAGGCACAATGCCGACATAAGTACAAGAAAACTGACTCTTCTTACTGTCTATGTAATTCAAGCATTCTTGTGACACAAGTTACGGATTCCGATGCTTCACTTCAGGTTTACTGTATCCCTCTGACCTTCTTATTGACGATGAATCACAGAAATTGCATCGGAATTAAATACAAAAGCACAATGCCGACTTAAGTACAAGAGAACTGTCTCTTCCAACTGTCTATGTTTTGAACCATTCCTGTGACACTAGTTATAGATTCCGATGCTTCACTTCGGGTTTACTGTATCCCACTGACCTTCTTATTGACTAGGAAACACAGAAATTGCATCGGAATTGAATACAAAAGGCACAATGTCGACTCTAGTACAAGAAGACTGGCACTTCTTTCTGTCTATGTTTTGAACCATACCTGTGACACTAGTTATAGATTCCGATGCTTCACTTTAGGTTTAGTGTATCCCTCTGACATTCTTATTGACGATGAAACACAGAAATTGCATCGGAATTAAATATATAGACACAATGCCGATACAAGTACAGGAGGACTGGCTCTTCTTACTGTCTATAATTTGAACCATTCCTGTGACACTAGTTATAAATTCTGATGCTTCACTTCAGGTTTACTGTCTCCCTCTGACCTTCTTATTGACAGTGAAACACAGAAATTGCATCGGAATAAAATAGAAAAGGCACAATGCTGACTTAAGTCCAAGAAAATTGACTCATCTTACTGTCTATGTTTTGAACCATTCCCGTGATACTAGTTATAGATTCCGATGCTTCACTTCAGGTTTACTGTATCCCTCAGACCTTCTTATTGACGATGAAACACAGAAATTGCATCGGAATTAAATACAAAAGCACAATGCCGACTTATGTACAAGGGAACTGACTCTTCTGACTGTCTATGTTTTAAACCATTCCTGCGACACTAGTTATAGATTCCGATGCTTCACTTCAGGTTTACTGTATACCACTCACCTTCGTATTGACGATGAAACACAGAAATTGCTTCGGAATTAAATACAAAAGGCACAATGCCGACTCAAGTACAAGAAGACTGGCTCTTCTTACTGTCTATGTTATGAACCATTCCTGTGACACTAGTTATAGATTCCGATTCTTCACTGCAGGTCTACTGTATCCCTCTGACCTTCTTATTGACAATGAAACACAGAAATTGCATCGGAATTAAATAGAAAAGGCACAATGCCGACTTAAGTACAAGAAAACTGACTCTTCTTACTGTCTTTGTTTTGAAGCATTCTCGTGACACTAGTTATAGATTCCGATGCTTCACTTCAGGTTTACTGTATCCCTCTGACCTTCTTATTGACGATGAAACACAGAAATTGCATCGGAAATAAATACAAAAGCACAATGCCGACTTAAGTACAAGAGAACTGACTCTTCCTACTGTCTATGTTTTGAACCATTCCTGTGACACTAGTTATAGATTCCGATGCTTCACTTCGGGTTTACTGTATCCCACTGACTTTCTTATTGACGATGAAACACAGAAATTGCATCGGAATTAAATACAAAAGGCACAATGCCGACTCCAGTTCAAGAAGACTGGCTCTTCTTACTGTCTATGATTTGTACCATTCCTGTGACACTAGTTATAGATTCCGATGCTACACTTCAGGTTTAGTGTATCGCTCTGACATTCATATTGACGATGAAACACAGCAATTGCATCGGAATTAAATATATAGGCACAATGCCGACTCAAGTACAATAGGACTGGCTCTTCTTACTGTATATATTTTGAACCATTCCTGTGACACTAGTTATAAATTCCGATGCTTCACTTCAGGTTTACTGTCTCCCTCTGACCTTCTTATTGACAATGAAACACAGATATTGCATCGGAATTAAATAGAAAAAGCACAATGCCGACTTAATTCCAAGAAAACTGACTCTTCTTACTGTCTATGTTTTGAACCATTCCCGTGATACTAGTTATAGATTCCGATGCTTCACTTCAGGTTTACTGTATCCCTCAGATCTTCTTATTGACGATGAAACACAGAAATTGCATCGGAATTAAATACAAAAGCACAATGCCGACTTATGTACAAGGGAACTGACTCTTCTTACTGTCTATGTTTTAAACCATTCCTGCGACACTAGTTATAGATTCCGATGCTTCACTTCAGGTTTACTGTATACCACTCACCTTCGTATTGACGATGAAACACAGAAATTGCTTCGGAATTTAATACAAAAGGCACAATGCCGACTCAAGTACAAGAAGACTGGCTCTTCTTACTGTCTATGTTATGAACCATTCCTGTGACACTAGTTATAGATTCCGATTCTTCACTGCAGGTTTACTGTATCCCTCTGACCTTCTTATTGACAATGAAACACAGAAATTGCATCGGAATTAAATAGAAAAGGCACAATGCCGACTTAAGTACAAGAAAACTGACTCTTCTTACTGTCTTTGTTTTGAAGCATTCTCGTGACACTAGTTATAGATTCCGATGCTTCACTTCAGGTTTACTGTATCCCTCTGACCTTCTTATTGACGATGAAACACAGAAATTGCATCGGAAATAAATACAAAAGCACAACGCCGACTTAAGTACAAGAGAACTGACTCTTCCTACTGTCTATGTTTTGAACCATTCCTGAAACACTAGTTATAGTTTCCGATGCTTCACTTCAGGTTTACTGTATCCCACTGACTTTCGTATTGACGATGAAACACAGAAATTGTATCGGAATTAAATACAAAAGGCACAATGCCGACTCCAGTACAAGAAGACTGGCTCTTCATTCTGTCTATGATTTGTACCATTCCTGTGACACTAGTTATAGATTCCGATGCTTCACTTCAGGTTTAGTGTATCGCTCTGACATTCATATTGACGATGAAACACAGCAATTGCATCGGAATTAAATATATAGGCACAATGCCGACTCAAGTACAAGAGACTGGCTCTTCTTACTGTATATATTTTGAACCATTCCTGTGACACTAGTTATAAATTCCGATGCTTCACTTCAGGTTTACTGTCTCCCTCTGACCTTCTTATTGGCAGTGAAACACAGGTATTGCATCGGAATTAAATAGAAAAAGGACAATGCCGACTTAATTTCAAGAAAACTGACTCTTCTTACTGTCTATGTTTTGAACCATTCCCGTGATACTAGTTATAGATTCCGATGCTTCACTTCAGGTTTACTGTATCCCTCAGATCTTCTTATTGACGATGAAACACAGAAATTGCATCGGAATTAAATACAAAAGCACAATGCCGACTTATGTACAAGGGAACTGACTCTTCTTACTGTCTATGTTTTAAACCATTCCTGCGACACTAGTTATAGATTCCGATGCTTCACTTCAGGTTCACTGTATACCACTCACCTTCGTATTGACGATGAAACACAGAAATTGCTTCGGAATTTAATACAAAAGGCACAATGCCGACTCAAGTACAAGAAGACTGGCTCTTCTTACTGTCTATGTTATGAACCATTCCTGTGACACTAGTTATAGATTCTGATGCTTCACCTCAGGTTTACTGTGTCCCTCTGACCTTCTTATTGACGATGAAACACAGAAATTGCATCGGAATTAAATACAAATGCACAATACCGACTTATGTACAAGGGAACTGACTCTTCTTACTGTCTATGTTTTGAACCATTCCTGTGATACTAGTTATAGATTCCGATGCTTCACTTCAGGCTTACTGTATCCCACTCACCTTCTTATTGACGATGAAACACAATTATTGCATCGGAATTAAATACAAAAGGCACAATGCCGACTTAAGTACAAGAAAACTGATTCTTCCTACTGTCTATGTTTTGAGCCATTCCTGTGACACTAGTAATAGATTCCGATACTTCACTTCAGGTTTACTGTATCCCTCTGACCTTCTTATTGACGATGGAACACAGAAATGAATCGGAATTAAATTCAAAATTCACAATGCAGACGTAAGTACAAGAAAACTGACTCTTCTTACTGTCTATGTTTTGAACCATTCCTGTGACACTAGTTATAGATTCCGATGCTTCACTTCAGGTTTACTGTATCCCTCTGACCTATTTATTGACGATGAAACACAGAAATTGCATCGGAATTAAATACAAATGACACAATGCCGCCTTAAGTACGAGAAAACTGACCCTTCTTACTGTCAATGTTTTAAACCATTCATGTGACACTAGTTATAGATTCCGATGCTTCACTTCAGGTTTACTGTATCCCTCTGACCATGTTATTGACGATAAAACACAGAAATTGCATCGGAATTGTATTGAAAAGGCACAATGCCGACGTAGGTACAATAAAACTGACTCTTCTCACTATCTATGTTTTGAACCATTCATGTGACACTAGTTATAGATTCCGATGCTTCACTTCAGGTTCACTGTATCTCTCTGAGCTTCTTATTGACGATGAAACACAGAAATTGCATCGGAATTAAATACAAAAGGCACAATGCCGACTTAAATACAGGAAAACTGACTCTTCTTACTGTCTATGTTTTGAACCATTCCTGTGACACTAGTTATGGATTCCGATGCTTCACTTCAGGTTAACTGCATCCCTCTGACCTTCTTATTGACGATGAAATACTGAAATTGCATCGGAATTAAATACAAAAGGCACAATGCCGACTTAAGTGCAAGAAAACTGACTCATCTTACTGTGTATGATTTGAATCATTCGTGTGACACTAGTTGTAGGTTACGATGCTTCACTTCAGGTTTACTGTATGCCTCTGACCTTCTTATTGACGATGAAACAGAGAAATTGCATCGCAATTAAATACAATAGGCTCAATGCCGACTTAAGTAGAAGAAAACTGACTCTTCTTACTGTATATGTTTGAACCATTCCTGTGACACTAGTTATAGATTCCGATGCTTCACTTCAGGTTTACTGTACCCCTTGGACCTTTTTTTTGACGGTGAAACACAGAAATTGCATCGGAATTAAATAGAAAAGGCACAATGCCGACATAAGTACAAGAAGACTGGCTCTTCTTACTGTCTATGTTTTGAACCATTCCTGTGACACTAGCTATAGATTCAGATGCTTCACTTTAGGTTTAGTGTATCCCTCTGACATTCTTATTGACGATGAAACACAGAAATTGCATCGGAATTAAATATATAGGCACAATGCCGACTCAAGTACAAGAGGACTGGCTCTTCTTACTGTCCATATTTTGAACCATTCCTGTGACACTAGTTATAAATTCCGATGCTTCACTTCAGGTTTACGGTCTCCCTCTGACCTTTTTATTGACGATGGAACACAGAAATTCAATCGGAATTATATTCAAAAGGCACAATGCAGACGTAAGTAAGAGAAAACTGACTCATCTTACTGTCTATGTTTTGCACCATTCCTGTGACACTAGTTATAGATTCCGATGCTTCACTTCAGGTTTACTGTATCCCTCTGTCCTTCTTATTGACGATGAAACACAGAAATTGCATCGGAATTAAATACAAAAGGCACAATTCCGCCTTAAGTACAAGACAACTGATCCTTCTTACTTTCTATGATTTGAACCATTCATGTGACACTAGTTATAGATTCCGATGCTTCACTTCAGGTTTACTGTATCCCTCTGACCTTGTTATTGGCGATGAAACACAGAAATTGCATCGGAATTATATTCAAAAGGCACAATGCCGACTTAAGTACAAGAAAACTGACTCTTCTTACTGTCTTTGTTTGAACCATTCCTGTGACACTAGTTATAGGTTCCGATGCTTCACTTGAGGTTTACTGTATCCTTCTGACCGTCTTATTGACGATGAAACACAGAAATGGCATCGGAATTAAATACAAAAGGCACAATGTCGACTAAAGTACAAGAAAACTGACTCTTCTTACTGTCTAGGTTTGAACCATTCCTGTGACACTAGTTATAGATTCCCATGCTTCACTTCAAGTTTACTGTATCCCTCTGACCGTCTTATTGACGATGAAACACAGAAATGGCATCGGAATTAAATACAAAAGGCACAACGTCGAATAAAGAACAAGAAAACTGACTCTTCTTACTGTCTATGTTTGAACCATTCCTGTGTCACTAGTTATAGATTCCGATGCTTCACTTCAGGTTTACTGTATCCCTGTGACCTTCTTATTGACGATGAAACACAGAAATTGCATCGGAATTAAATACAAAAGGCACAATGCCACCTTAAGTACAAGACAACTGACCCTTCTTAATGTCGATGTTTTGAACAATTCATGTGACACTAGTTATAGATTCCGATGCTTCACTTCAGGTTTACTGTATCCCTCTGACCTTGTTATTGGCGATGAAACACAGAAATTGCATCGGAATTATATTCAAAAGGCACAATGCCGACTTAGGTACAAGAAAACTGACGCTTCTTACTGTCTTTGTTTGAACCATTCCTGTGACACTAGTTATAGATTCTGATGCTTCACTTCAGGTTTACTGTATCCGTCTGACCATGTTATTGACGATAAAACACAGAAATTGCATCGGAATTGTATTGAAAATGCACAATGCCGACGTAGGTACAAGAAGACTGGCTCTTCTTACAGTCTATGTTTTGAACCATTCCTGTGACACTAGCTATAGATTCAGATGCTTCACTTTAGGTTTAGTGTATCCCTCTGACATTCTTATTGACGATGAAACACAGAAATTGCATCGGAATTAAATATATAGGCACAATGCCGACTCAAGTACAAGAGGACTGGATCTTCTTACTGTCCATATTTTGAACCATTCCTGTGACACTAGTTATAAATTCCGATGCTTCACTTCAGGTTTACGGTCTCCCTCTGACCTTTTTATTGACGATGGAACACAGAAATTCAATCGGAATTATATTCAAAAGGCACAATGCAGACGTAAGTACCAGAAAACTGACTCATCTTACTGTCTATGTTTTGAACCATTCCTGTGACACTAGTTATAGATTCCGATGCTTCACTTCAGGTTTACTGTATCCCTCTGACCTTCTTATTGACGATGAAACACAGAAATTGCATCGGAATTAAATACAAAAGGCACAATTCCGCCTTAAGTACAAGACAACTGACCCCTCTTAATTTCTATGATTTGAACCATTCATGTGACACTAGTTATAGATTCCGATGCTTCACTTCAGGTTTACTGTATCCCTCTGACCATGTTATTGACGATAAAACACAGAAATTGCATCGGAATTGTATTGAAAAGGCACAATGCCGACGTTGGTACAATAAAACTGACTCTTCTCACTATCTATGATTTGAACCATTCATGTGACCCTAGTTATAGATTCCGATGCTTCACTTCAGGTTTACTGTATCCCTCTGACCTTGTTATTGGCGTTGAAACACAGAAATTGCATCGGAATTATATTCAAAAGGCACAATGCCGACTTAGGTACAAGAAAACTGACTCTTCTTACTGTCTTTGTTTGAACCATTCCTGTGACACTAGTTATAGGTTCCGATGCTTCACTTCAGGTTTACTGTATCCCTCTGACCGTCTTATTGACGATGAAACACAGAAATGGCATCGGAATTAAATACAAAAGGCACAATGTCGACTAAAGTACAAGAAAACTGACTCTTCTTACTGTCTATGTTTGAACCATTCCTGTGACACTAGTTATAGATTCCGATGCTTCACTTCAGGTTTACTGTATCCCTCTGACCGTCTTATTGACGATGAAACACAGAAATGGCATCGGAATTAAATACAAAAGGCACAACGTCGAATAAAGAACAAGAAAACTGACTCTTCTTACTGTCTATGTTTGAACCATTCCTGTGACACTAGTTATAGATTCCGATGCTTCACTTCAGGTTTACTGTATCCCTCTGACCGTCTTATTGACGATGAAACACAGAAATGGCATCGGAATTAAATACAAAAGGCACAACGTCGAATAAAGAACAAGAAAACTGACTCTTCTCACTATCTATGATTTGAACCATTCATGTGACACTAGTTATAGATTCCGATGCTTCACTTCAGGTTTACTGTATCTCTCTGAGCTTCTTATTGACGATGAAACACAGAAATTGCATCGGAATTAAATACAAAAGGCACAATGCCGACTTAAATACAGGAAAACTGACTCTTCTTACTGTCTATGTTTTGAACCATTCCTGTGACACTAGTTATGGATTCCGATGCTTCACTTCAGGTTAGCTGCATCCCTCTGACCTTCTTAGTGACGATGAAATACTGAAATTGCATCGGAATTAAATACAAAAGGCACAATGCCGACTTAAGTGCAAGAAAACTGACTCTTCTTACTGTGTATGATTTGAATCATTCGTGTGACACTAGTTATAGGTTACGATGCTTCACTTCAGGTTTACTGTATGCCTCTGACCTTCTTATTGACGATGAAACAGAGAAATTGCATCGCAATTAAATACAATAGGCTCAATGCCGACTTAAGTAGAAGAAAACTGACTCTTCTTACTGTATATGTTTGAACCATTCCTGTGACACTAGTTATAGATTCAGATTCTTCGCTTCAGGTTTATTGTATGCCTCTGACCTTCTTAATGACGATGAAATAGAGAAATTGCATCGGAATTAAATACAATAGGCAAAATGAAGACTTAAGTAGAAGAAAACTGACTCTTCTTACTGTCTATGTTTTGAACCATTCCTGTGACACTAGTTATAGATTCCGATGCTTCACTTCAGGTTTAATGTATCTCTCTGACCTTCTTATTGACGATGAAACACAGAAATTGCATCGGAATTAAATACAAAAGGCACAATGCCGACTTAAGTACAACAAAAATGACTCTTCTTACTGTCTATGTTTTGAAGCTTTCCTGTGAGACCGGTTTTAGATTCCGATGCTTCACTTCAGGTTTACTGTATCCCTTGGACCTTCTTATTGACGACGAAACACTGAAATTGAATCAGAAATAAATAGAAAAGGCACAATGCTGACTTACGTACAAGAAAACTAAGTCTTCTTACTGTCTATGATTTGAAACTTTCCTGTGAGACTAGTTTTAGATTCCGATGCTTCAATTCAGGTTTACTGTATCCCTTGGACCTTTTTTTTGACGATGAAACACAGAAATTGCATCGGAATTAAATACACAAAGCACAATGCCGACTTAAGTACAAGAAGACTGACTCTGCTTACTGACTACGTTTTGAACATTTCCTGTGAGACCAGTTTTAGATTCTGATGCTTCACTATATGTTTACTGTTTCCCTTGGACCTTCTTATTGACGATGAAACACAGAAACTGCATCAGAATTAAATACAAAAGGCAAAATGCCGACTTAAGTACAAGAACACTGACTCTTCCTACTAACTACGATTTCAACATTTCCTGTGTGACCAGTTTTAGATTCCGATCCTTCACTATATGTTTACTGAATCCCTTGGACCTTCTTATTGACGATGAAACACAGATATTGCATTGGAGCTAAATAGTAAAGGCACAATGCCGACTTAAGTACAAGAAAACTGACTCTTCTTACTGTCTATGTTTTGAACCATTCCTGTGACACTAGTTATAGATTCCGATGCTTCACTTCAGGTATACTGTATCTCTCTGACTTCCTATTGTCGATGAAACACAGAAATTGCATCGGAATTAAATAGAAAAGGCACAATGCCGACATAAGTACAAGAAGACTGGCTCTTCTTACTGTCTATGTTTTGAACCATTCCTGTGACACTAGATATAGATTCAGATGCTTCACTTTAGGTTTAGTGTATCCCTCTGACATTCTTATTGACGATGAAACACAGAAATTGCATCGGAATTAAATATATAGGCACAATGCCGACTCAAGTACAAGAGGACTGGCTCTTCTTACTGTCCATATTTTGAACCATTCCTGTGACACTAGTTATAAATTCCGATGCTTCACTTCAGGTTTACGGTCTCCCTCTGACCTTTTTATTGACGATGGAACACAGAAATTCAATCGGAATTATATTCAAAAGGCACAATGCAGACGTAAGTACCAGAAAACTGATTCATCTTACTGTCTATGTTTTGAACCATTCCTGTGACACTAGTTATAGATTCCGATGCTTCACTTCAGGTTTACTGTATCCCTCTGACCTTCTTATTGACGATGAAACACAGAAATTGCATCGGAATTAAATACAAAAGGCACAATTCCGCCTTAAGTACAAGACAACTGACCCTTCTTACTTTCTATGATTTGAACCATTCATGTGACACTAGTTATAGATTCCGATGCTTCACTTCAGGTTTACTGTATCCCTCTGACCTTGTTATTGGCGATGAAACACAGAAATTGCATTGGAATTATATTCAAAAGGCACAATGCCGACTTAGGTACAAGAAAACTGGCTCTTCTTACTGTCTTTGTTTGAACCATTCCTGTGACACTAGTTATAGATTCCGATGCTTCACTTCAGGTTTACTGTATCCCTCTGACCGTCTTATTGACGATGAAACACAGAAATGGCATCGGAATTAAATACAAAAGGCACAATGTCGACTAAAGTACAAGAAAACTGACTCTTCTTACTGTCTATGTTTGAACCATTCCTGTGACACTAGTTATAGATTCCGATGCTTCACTTCAGGTTTACTGTATCCCTCTGACCGTCTTATTGACGATGAAACACAAAAATGGCATCGGAATTAAATACAAAAGGCACAACGTCGAATAAAGAACAAGAAAACTGACTCTTCTTACTGTCTATGTTTTCAACCATTCCTGTGACACTAGTTAAAGATTCCGTAGCTTCACTTAAGGTTTACTATATCCCTCTGATCTTCTTATTGACGATGAACACAGAAATTGCATCGGAATTAAATACAAAAGGCACAATGCCACCTTAAGTACAAGACAACTGACCCTTCTTACTGTCTATGTTTTGAACCATTCATGTGACACTAGTTATAGATTCCGATGCTTCACTTCAGGTTTACTGTATCCCTCTGACCTTGTTATTGGCGATGAAACACAGAAATTGCATCGGAATTATATTCAAAAGGCACAATGCCGACTTAGGTACAAGAAAACTGACTCTTCTTACTGTCTTTGTTTGAACCATTCCTGTGACACTAGTTACAGATTCCGATGCTTCACTTCAGGTTTACTGTATCCCTCTGACCGTCTTATTGACGATGAAACACAGAAATTGCATCGGAATTAAATACAAAAGGCACAATATCGACTAAAGTACAAGAAAACTGACTCTTCTTACTTTCTATGATTTGAACCATTCATGTGACACTAGTTATAGATTCCGATGCTTCACTTCAGGTTTACTGTATCCCTCTGACCATGTTATTGACGATAAAACACAGATATTGCATCGGAATTGTATTGAAAAGGCACAATGCCGACGTAGGTACAATAAAACTGACTCTTCTCACTATCTATGATTTGAACCATTCATGTGACACTAGTTATAGATTCCGATGCTTCACTTCAGGTTTACTGTATCTCTCTGAGCATCTTATTGACGATGAAACACAGAAATTGCATTTGAATTAAATACAAAAGGCACAATGCCGACTTAAATACAGGAAAACTGACTCTTCTTACTGTCTATGTTTTGAACCATTCCTGTGACACTAGTTATGGATTCCGATGCTTCACTTCAGGTTAGCTGCATCCCTCTGACCTTCTTAGTGACGATGAAATACTGAAATTGCATCGGAATTAAATACAAAAGGCACAATGCCGACTTAAGTGCAAGAAAACTGACTCTTCTTACTGTGTATGATTTGAATCATTCGTGTGACACTAGTTATAGGTTACGATGCTTCACTTCAGGTTTACTGTATGCCTCTGACCTTCTTATTGACGATGAAACAGAGAAATTGCATCGGAATTAAATACAATAGGCAAAATGAAGACTTAAGTAGAAGAAAACTGACTCTTCTTACTGTCTATGTTTTGAACCATTCCTGTGACACTAGTTATAGATTCCGATGCTTCACTTCAGGTTTAATGTATCCCTCTGACCTTCTTATTGACGATGAAACACAGAAATTGCATCGGAATTAAATACAAAAGGCACAATGCCGACTTAAGTACAACAAAAATGACTCTTCTTACTGTCTATGTTTTGAAGCTTTCCTGTGAGACCGGTTTTAGATTCCGATGCTTCACTTCAGGTTTACTGTATCCCTTGGACCTTCTTATTGACGACGAAACACTGAAATTGAATCAGAATTAAATAGAAAAGGCACAATGCTGACTTACGTACAAGAAAACTAAGTCTTCTTACTGTCTATGATTTGAAACTTTCCTGTGAGACTAGTTTTAGATTCCGATGCTTCAATTCAGGTTTACTGTATCCCTTGGACCTTTTTTTTGACGATGAAACACAGAAATTGCATCGGAATTAAATACACAAAGCACAATGCCGACTTAAGTACAAGAAGACTGACTCTGCTTACTGACTACGTTTTGAACATTTCCTGTGAGACCAGTTTTAGATTCTGATGCTTCACTATATGTTTACTGTTTCCCTTGGACCTTCTTATTGACGATGAAACACAGAAACTGCATCAGAATTAAATACAAAAGGCAAAATGCCGTCTTAAGTACAAGAACACTGACTCTTCCTACTAACTACGATTTCAACATTTCCTGTGTGACCAGTTTTAGATTCCGATCCTTCACTATATGTTTACTGAATCCCTTGGACCTTCTTATTGACGATGAAACACAGAAATTGCATTGGAGCTAAATAGTAAAGGCACAATGCCGACTTAAGTACAAGAAAACTGACTCTTCTTACTGTCTATGTTTTGAACCATTCCTGTGACACTAGTTATAGATTCCGATGCTTCACTTCAGGTATACTGTATCTCTCTGACTTCCTATTGTCGATGAAACACAGAAATTGCATCGGAATTAAATAGAAAAGGCACAATGCCGACATAAGTACAAGAAGACTGGCTCTTCTTACTGTCTATGATTTGAACCATTCCTGTGACACTAGCTATAGATTCAGATGCTTCACTTTAGGTTTAGTGTATCCCTCTGACATTCTTATTGACGATGAAACACAGAAATTGCATCGGAATTAAATATATAGGCACAATGCCGACTCAAGTACAAGAGGACTGGCTCTTCTTACTGTCCATATTTTGAACCATTCCTGTGACACTAGTTATAAATTCCGATGCTTCACTTCAGGTTTACGGTCTCCCTCTGACCTTTTTATTGACGATGGAACACAGAAATTCAATCGGAATTATATTCAAAAGGCACAATGCAGACGTAAGTACCAGAAAACTGACTCATCTTACTGTCTATGTTTTCAACCATTCCTGTGACACTAGTTATAGATTCCGATGCTTCACTTCAGGTTTACTGTATCCCTCTGACCTTCTTATTGACGATGAAACACAGAAATTGCATCGGAATTAAATACAAAAGGCACAATTCCGCCTTAAGTACAAGACAGCTGACCCTTCTTACTTTCTATGATTTGAACCATTCATGTGACACTAGTTATAGATTCCGATGCTTCACTTCAGGTTTACTGTATCCCTCTGACCTTGTTATTTGCGTTGAAACACAGAAATTGCATCGGAATTATATTCAAAAGGCACAATGCCGACTTAGGTACAAGAAAACTGACTCTTCTTACTGTCTTTGTTTGAACCATTCCTGTGACACTAGTTATAGGTTCCGATGCTTCACTTCAGGTTTACTGTAGCCCTCTGACCGTCTTATTGACGATGAAACACAGAAATGGCATCGGAATTAAATACAAAAGGCACAATGTCGACTAAAGTACAAGAAAACTGACTCTTCTTACTGTCTATGTTTTCTACCATTCCTGTGACACTAGTTATAGATTCCGATGCTTCACTTCAGCTTTACTGTGTCCCTCTGACCGTCTTATTGACGATGAAACACAGAAATGGCATCGGAATTAAATACAAAAGGCACAACGTCGAATAAAGAACAAGAAAACTGACTCTTCTTACTGTCTATGTTTGAACCATTCCTGTGTCACTAGTTATAGATTCCGATGCTTCACTTCAGGCCTACTGTATCCCTGTGACCTTCTTATTGACGATGAAACACAGAAATTGCATCGGAATTAAATACAAAAGGCACAATGCCACCTTAAGTACAAGACAACTGACCCTTCTTACTGTCTATGTTTTGAACCATTCATGTGACACTAGTTATAGATTCCGATGCTTCACTTCAGGTTTACTGTATGCCTCTGACCTTGTTATTGGCGATGAAACACAGAAATTGCATCGGAATTATATTCAAAAGGCACAATGCCGACTTAGGTACAAGAAAACTGACTCTTCTTACTGTCTTTGTTTGAACCATTCCTGTGAAACTAGTTATAGATTCCGATGCTTCACTTCAGGTTTACTGTATCCCTCTGACCATGTTATTGACGATAAAACACAGAAATTGCTTCGGAATTGTATTGAAAAGGCACAATGCCGACGTAGGTACAATAAAACTGACTCTTCTCACTATCTATGATTTGAACCATAAATGTGACACTAGTTATAGATTCCGATGCTTCACTTCAGGTTTACTGTATCTCTCTGAGCTTCTTATTGACGATGAAACACAGAAATTGCATCGGAATTAAATACAAAAGGCACAATGCCGACTTAAATACAGGAAAACTGACTCTTCTTACTGTCTATGTTTTGAACCATTCCTGTGACACTAGTTATGGATTCCGATGCTTCACTTCAGGTTAACTGCATCCCTCTGACCTTCTTATTGACGATGAAATACTGAAATTGCATCGGAATTAAATAAAAAAGGCACAATGCCGACTTAAGTGCAAGAAAACTGACTCTTCTTACTGTGTATGATTTGAACCATTCGTGTGACACTAGTTATCGGTTACGATGCTTCACTTCAGGTTTACTGTATGCCTCTGACCTTCTTATTGACGATGAAACAGAGAAATTGCATCGCAATTAAATACAATAGGCTCAATGCCGACTTAAGTAGAAGAAAACTGACCCTTCTTACTGTATATGTTTGAACCATTCCTGTGACACTAGTTATAGATTCAGATGCTTCGCTTCAGGTTTATTGTATGCCTCTGACCTTCTTAATGACGATGAAATAGAGAAATTGCATCGGAATTAAATACAATAGGCAAAATGAAGACTTAAGTAGAAGAAAACTGACTCTTCTTACTGTCTATGTTTTGAACCATTCCTGTGACACTAGTTATAGATTCCGATGCTTCACTTCAGGTTTAATGTATCCCTCTGACCTTCTTATTGACGATGAAACACAGAAATTGCATCGGAATTAAATACAAAATGCACAATGCCGACTTAAGTACAACAAAAATGACTCTTCTTACTGTCTATGTTTTGAAGCTTTCCTGTGAGACCGGTTTTAGATTCCGATGCTTCACTTCAGGTTTACTGTATCCCTTGGACCTTCTTATTGACGACGAAACACTGAAATTGAATCAGAATTAAATAGAAAAGGCACAATGCTGACTTACGTACAAGAAAACTAAGTCTTCTTACTGTCTATGATTTGAAACTTTCCTGTGAGACTAGTTTTAGATTCCGATGCTTCAATTCAGGTTTACTGTATCCCTTGGACCTTTTTTTTGACGATGAAACACAGAAATTGCATCGGAATTAAATACACAAAGCACAATGCCGACTTAAGTACAAGAAGACTGACTCTGCTTACTGACTACGTTTTGAACATTTCCTGTGAGACCAGTTTTAGATTCTGATGCTTCACTATATGTTTACTGTTTCCCTTGGACCTTCTTATTGACGATGAAACACAGAAACTGCATCAGAATTAAATACAAAAGGCAAAATGCCGTCTTAAGTACAAGAACACTGACTCTTCCTACTAACTACGATTTCAACATTTCCTGTGTGACCAGTTTTAGATTCCGATCCTTCACTATATGTTTACTGAATCCCTTGGACCTTCTTATTGACGATGAAACACAGAAATTGCATTGGAGCTAAATAGTAAAGGCACAATGCCGACTTAAGTACAAGAAAACTGACTCTTCTTACTGTCTATGTTTTGAACCATTCCTGTGACACTAGTTATAGATTCCGATGCTTCACTTCAGGTATACTGTATCTCTCTGACTTCCTATTGTCGATGAAACACAGAAATTGCATCGGAATTAATAGAAAAGGCACAATGCCGACATAAGTACAAGAAGACTGGCTCTTCTGACTGTCTATGTTTTGAACCATTCCTGTGACACTAGCTATAGATTCAGATGCTTCACTTTAGGTTTAGTGTATCCCTCTGACATTCTTATTGACGATGAAACACAGAAATTGCATCGGAATTAAATATATAGGCACAATGCCGACTCAAGTACAAGAGGACTGGCTCTTCTTACTGTCCATATTTTGAACCATTCCTGTGACACTAGTTATAAATTCCGATGCTTCACTTCAGGTTTACGGTCTCCCTCTGACCTTTTTATTGACGATGGAACACAGAAATTCAATCGGAATTATATTCAAAAGGCACAATGCAGACGTAAGTACCAGAAAACTGACTCATCTTACTGTCTATGTTTTCAACCATTCCTGTGACACTAGTTATAGATTCCGATGCTTCACTTCAGGTTTACTGTATCCCTCTGACCTTCTTATTGACGATGAAACACAGAAATTGCATCGAAATTAAATACAAAAGGCACAATTCCGCCTTAAGTACAAGACAACTGACCCTTCTTACTTTCTATGATTTGAACCATTCATGTGACACTAGTTATAGATTCCGATGCTTCACTTCAGGTTTACTGTATCCCTCTGACCTTGTTATTTGCGTTGAAACACAGAAATTGCATCGGAATTATATTCAAAAGGCACAATGCCGACTTAGTTACAAGAAAACTGACTCTTCTTACTGTCTTTGTTTGAACCATTCCTGTGACACTAGTTATAGGTTCCGATGCTTCACTTCAGGTTTACTGTATCCCTCTGACCGTCTTATTGACGATGAAACACAGAAATGGCATCGGAATTAAATACAAAAGGCACAATGTCGACTAAAGTACAAGAAAACTGACTCTTCTTACTGTCTATGTTTGAACCATTCCTGTGACACTAGTTATAGATTCCGATGCTTCACTTCAGGTTTACTGTATCCCTCTGACCGTCTTATTGTCGATGAAACACAGAAATGGCATCGGAATTAAATACAAAAGGCACAACGTCGAATAAAGAACAAGAAAACTGACTCTTCTTACTGTCTATGTTTGAAACATTCCTGTGTCACTAGTTATAGATTCCGATGCTTCACTTCAGGCTTACTGTATCCCTGTGACCTTCTTATTGACGATGAAACACAGAAATTGCATCGGAATTAAATACAAAAGGCACAATGCCACCTTAAGTACAAGACAACTGACCCTTCTTACTGTCTATGTTTTGAACCATTCATGTGACACTAGTTATAGATTCCGATGCTTCACTTCAGGTTTACTGTATCCCTCTGACCTTGTTATTGGCGATGAAACACAGAAATTGCATCGGAATTATATTCAAAAGGCACAATGCCGACTTAGGTACAAGAAAACTGACTCTTCTTACTGTCTTTGTTTGAACCATTCCTGTGAAACTAGTTATAGATTCCGATGCTTCACTTCAGGTTTACTGTATCCCTCTGACCATGTTATTGACGATAAAACACAGAAATTGCTTCGGAATTGTATTGAAAAGGCACAATGCCGACGTAGGTACAATAAAACTGACTCTTCTCACTATCTATGATTTGAACCATAAATGTGACACTAGTTATAGATTCCGATGCTTCACTTCAGGTTTACTGTATCTCTCTGAGCTTCTTATTGACGATGAAACACAGAAATTGCAACGGAATTAAATACAAAAGGCACAATGCCGACTTAAATACAGGAAAACTGACTCTTCTTACTGTCTATGTTTTGAACCATTCCTGTGACACTAGTTATGGATTCCGATGCTTCACTTCAGGTTAACTGCATCCCTCTGACCTTCTTATTGACGATGAAATACTGAAATTGCATCGGAATTAAATACAAAAGGCACAATGCCGACTTAAGTGCAAGAAAACTGACTCTTCTTACTGTGTATGATTTGAACCATTCGTGTGACACTAGTTATAGGTTACGATGCTTCACTTCAGGTTTACTGTATGCCTCTGACCTTCTTATTGACGATGAAACAGAGAAATTGCATCGCAATTAAATACAATAGGCTCAATGCCGACTTAAGTAGAAGAAAACTGACTCTTCTTACTGTATATGTTTGAACCATTCCTGTGACACTAGTTATAGATTCAGATGCTTCACTTCAGGTTTATTGTATGCCTCTGACCTTCTTAATGACGATGAAATAGAGAAATTGCATCGGAATTAAATACAATAGGCACAATGCCGACTTAAGTAGAAGAAAACTGACTCTTCTTACTGTCTATGTTTTGAACCATTCCTGTGACACTAGTTATAGATTCCGATGCTTCACTTCAGGTTTAATGTATCCCTCTGACCTTCTTATTGACGATGAAAGACAGAAATTGCATCGGAATTAAATACAAAAGGCACAATGCCGACTTAAGTACAACAAAAATGACTCTTCTTACTGACTATGTTTTGAAGCTTTCCTGTGAGACCGGTTTTAGATTCCGATGCTTCACTTCAGGTTTACTGTATCCCTTGGACCTTCATATTGACGACGAAACACTGAAATTGAATCAGAATTAAATAGAAAAGGCACAATACTGACTTACGTACAAGAAAACTAACTCTTCTTACTGTCTATGATTTGAACCTTTCCTGTGAGACTAGTTTTAGATTCCGATGCTTCACTTCAGGTTTACTGTATCCCTTGGACTTTTTTTTTGACGATGAAACTCAGAAATTGCATCGGAATTAAATACACAAGGCACAATCCCTCTGACATTCTTATTGACGATGAAACACAGAAATTGCATCGGAATTAAATATATAGGCACAATGCCGACTCTAGTACAAGAGGACTATCTCTTCTTACTGTCCATATTTTGAACCATTCCTGTGACACTAGTTATAAATTCCGATGCTTCACTTCAGGTTTACGGTCTCCCTCTGACCTTTTTATTGACGATGGAACACAGAAATTCAATCGGAATTAGATTCAAAAGGCACAATGCAGACGTAAGTACCAGAAAACTGACTCATCTTACTGTCTATGTTTTGAACCGTCCCTGTGACACTAGTTAGAGATTCCGATGCTTCACTTCAGGTTTACTGTATCCCTCTGACCTTCTTATTGACGATGAAACACAGAAATTGCATCGGAATTAAATACAAAGGGCACAATTCCGCCTTAAGTACAAGAAAACTGACTCTTCTTACTGTCTATGTTTTGAACCATTCCTGTGACACTAGTTATAGATTCCGATGCTTCACTTCAGGTATACTGTATCTCTCTGACTTCCTATTGTCGATGAAACACAGAAATTGCATCGGAATTAATAGAAAAGGCACAATGCCGACATAAGTACAAGAAGACTGGCTCTTCTGACTGTCTATGTTTTGAACCATTCCTGTGACACTAGCTATAGATTCAGATGCTTCACTTTAGGTTTAGTGTATCCCTCTGACATTCTTATTGACGATGAAACACAGAAATTGCATCGGAATTAAATATATAGGCACAATGCCGACTCAAGTACAAGAGGACTGGCTCTTCTTACTGTCCATATTTTGAACCATTCCTGTGACACTAGTTATAAATTCCGATGCTTCACTTCAGGTTTACGGTCTCCCTCTGACCTTTTTATTGACGATGGAACACAGAAATTCAATCGGAATTATATTCAAAAGGCACAATGCAGACGTAAGTACCAGAAAACTGACTCATCTTACTGTCTATGTTTTCAACCATTCCTGTGACACTAGTTATAGATTCCGATGCTTCACTTCAGGTTTACTGTATCCCTCTGACCTTCTTATTGACGATGAAACACAGAAATTGCATCGAAATTAAATACAAAAGGCACAATTCCGCCTTAAGTACAAGACAACTGACCCTTCTTACTTTCTATGATTTGAACCATTCATGTGACACTAGTTATAGATTCCGATGCTTCACTTCAGGTTTACTGTATCCCTCTGACCTTGTTATTTGCGTTGAAACACAGAAATTGCATCGGAATTATATTCAAAAGGCACAATGCCGACTTAGGTACAAGAAAACTGACTCTTCTTACTGTCTTTGTTTGAACCATTCCTGTGACACTAGTTATAGGTTCCGATGCTTCACTTCAGGTTTACTGTATCCCTCTGACCGTCTTATTGACGATGAAACACAGAAATGGCATCGGAATTAAATACAAAAGGCACAATGTCGACTAAAGTACAAGAAAACTGACTCT
The DNA here is from genome assembly GCF_021461395.2 of Schistocerca americana. NCBI lineage: Eukaryota > Metazoa > Arthropoda > Insecta > Orthoptera > Acrididae > Schistocerca > Schistocerca americana. The sequence continues at coordinate 234,468,228 of NC_060127.1, forward strand.
TCTTACTGTCTATGTTTGAACCATTCCTGTGACACTAGTTATAGATTCCGATGCTTCACTTCAGGTTTACTGTATCCCTCTGACCGTCTTATTGTCGATGAAACACAGAAATGGCATCGGAATTAAATACAAAAGGCACAACGTCGAATAAAGAACGAGAAAACTGACTCTTCTTACTGTCTATGTTTGAAACATTCCTGTGTCACTAGTTATAGATTCCGATGCTTCACTTCAGGCTTACTGTATCCCTGTGACCTTCTTATTGACGATGAAACACAGAAATTGCATCGGAATTAAATACAAAAGGCACAATGCCACCTTAAGTACAAGACAACTGACCCTTCTTACTGTCTATGTTTTGAACCATTCATGTGACACTAGTTATAGATTCCGATGCTTCACTTCAGGTTTACTGTATCCCTCTGACCTTGTTATTGGCGATGAAACACAGAAATTGCATCGGAATTATATTCAAAAGGCACAATGCCGACTTATTTACAAGAAAACTGACTCTTCTTACTGTCTTTGTTTGAACCATTCCTGTGAAACTAGTTATAGATTCCGATGCTTCACTTCAGGTTTACTGTATCCCTCTGACCATGTTATTGACGATAAAACACAGAAATTGCTTCGGAATTGTATTGAAAAGGCACAATGCCGACGTAGGTACAATAAAACTGACTCTTCTCACTATCTATGATTTGAACCATAAATGTGACACTAGTTATAGATTCCGATGCTTCACTTCAGGTTTACTGTATCTCTCTGAGCTTCTTATTGACGATGAAACACAGAAATTGCAACGGAATTAAATACAAAAGGCACAATGCCGACTTAAATACAGGAAAACTGACTCTTCTTACTGTCTATGTTTTGAACCATTCCTGTGACACTAGTTATGGATTCCGATGCTTCACTTCAGGTTAACTGCATCCCTCTGACCTTCTTATTGACGATGAAATACTGAAATTGCATCGGAATTAAATACAAAAGGCACAATGCCGACTTAAGTGCAAGAAAACTGACTCTTCTTACTGTGTATGATTTGAACCATTCGTGTGACACTAGTTATAGGTTACGATGCTTCACTTCAGGTTTACTGTATGCCTCAGACCTTCTTATTGACGATGAAACAGAGAAATTGCATCGCAATTAAATACAATAGGCTCAATGCCGACTTAAGTAGAAGAAAACTGACTCTTCTTACTGTATATGTTTGAACCATTCCTGTGACACTAGTTATAGATTCAGATGCTTCACTTCAGGTTTATTGTATGCCTCTGACCTTCTTAATGACGATGAAATAGAGAAATTGCATCGGAATTAAATACAATAGGCACAATGCCGACTTAAGTAGAAGAAAACTGACTCTTCTTACTGTCTATGTTTTGAACCATTCCTGTGACACTAGTTATAGATTCCGATGCTTCACTTCAGGTTTAATGTATCCCTCTTACCTTCTTATTGACGATGAAAGACAGAAATTGCATCGGAATTAAATACAAAAGGCACAATGCCGACTTAAGTACAACAAAAATGACTCTTCTTACTGACTATGTTTTGAAGCTTTCCTGTGAGACCGGTTTTAGATTCCGATGCTTCACTTCAGGTTTACTGTATCCCTTGGACCTTCATATTGACGACGAAACACTGAAATTGAATCAGAATTAAATAGAAAAGGCACAATACTGACTTACGTACAAGAAAACTAACTCTTCTTACTGTCTATGATTTGAACCTTTCCTGTGAGACTAGTTTTAGATTCCGATGCTTCACTTCAGGTTTACTGTATCCCTTGGACTTTTTTTTTGACGATGAAACTCAGAAATTGCATCGGAATTAAATACACAAGGCACAATCCCTCTGACATTCTTATTGACGATGAAACACAGAAATTGCATCGGAATTAAATATATAGGCACAATGCCGACTCTAGTACAAGAGGACTATCTCTTCTTACTGTCCATATTTTGAACCATTCCTGTGACACTAGTTATAAATTCCGATGCTTCACTTCAGGTTTACGGTCTCCCTCTGACCTTTTTATTGACGATGGAACACAGAAATTCAATCGGAATTAGATTCAAAAGGCACAATGCAGACGTAAGTACCAGAAAACTGACTCATCTTACTGTCTATGTTTTGAACCGTCCCTGTGACACTAGTTAGAGATTCCGATGCTTCACTTCAGGTTTACTGTATCCCTCTGACCTTCTTATTGACGATGAAACACAGAAATTGCATCGGAATTAAATACAAAGGGCACAATTCCGCCTTAAGTACAAGACAACTGACTCTTCTTACTGTCTATGTTTGAACCATTCCTGTGACACTAGTTATAGATTCCGATGCTTCACTTCAGGTTTACTGTATCCCTCTGACCGTCTTATTGACGATGAAACACAAAAATGGCATCGGAATTAAATACAAAAGGCACAACGTCGAATAAAGAACAAGAAAACTGACTCTTCTTACTGTCTATGTTTTCAACCATTCCTGTGACACTAGTTAAAGATTCCGTAGCTTCACTTCAGGTTTACTATATCCCTCTGATCTTCTTATTGACGATGAACACAGAAATTGCATCGGAAATAAATACAAAAGGCACAATGCCGACTTAAGTACAAGAAAACTGACTCTTCTTACTGTCTATGTTTGAACCATTCCTGTGTCACTAGTTATAGATTCCGATGCTTCACTTCAGGTTTACTGTATTCCTGTGACCTTCTTATTGACAATGAAACACAGAAATTGCATCGGAATTAAATACAAAAGGCACAATGCCACCTTAAGTACAAGACAACTGACCCTTCTTACTGTCTATGTTTTGAACCATTCATGTGACACTAGTTATAGATTCCGATGCTTCACTTCAGGTTTACTGTATCCCTCTGACCTTGTTATTGGCGATGAAACACAGAAATTGCATCGGAATTATATTCAAAAGGCACAATGCCGACTTAGGTACAAGAAAACTGACTCTTCCTACTGTCTTTGTTTGAACCATTCCTGTGACACTAGTTACAGATTCCGATGCTTCACTTCAGGTTTACTGTATCCCTCTGACCGTCTTATTGACGATGAAACACAGAAATGGCATCGGAATTAAATACAAAAGGCACAATATCGACTAAAGTACAAGAAAACTGACTCTTCTCACTGTCTATGTTTTGAACCATTCCTGTGACACTAGTTATAGATTCCGATGCTTCACTTCAGGTTTACTGTATCCCTCTGACCTTCTTATTGATGATGAAACACAGAAATTTCATCGGAATTAAATGGAAAAGGCACAATGCCGACTTAAGTAGAAGAAAACTGACTCTTCTTACTGTCTATGCTTTGAACCATTCCTGACACACTAGTTATTGATTCCGATGCTTCACTTTATGTTTACTGTATCCCTCTGACCTTCTTACTGACGATGAATCACAGAAATTGCATCGGAATTAAATACAAAAGGCACAATGCCGACTTAAGTACAAGAAAACTTACTCTTCTTACTGTCTATGTTTTGAACCATACCTGTGACACTAGTTATAGATTCCGATGCTTCACTTCAGGTTTACTGTATATCTCTGACCTTCTTATTGACGATGAAACACAGAAATTGCATCGGAATTAAATACAAAAGGCACAATGCTGTCTTAAGTACAAGAAAACTGACTCTTCTTACTGTCTATGTTTTAACCATTCATGTGACACTAGTTATAGTTTCCGATGCTTCACTTCAGGTTTACTGTATCACTCTGACCTTCTTATTGACGACGAAACACAAAAATTGCATCGGAATTAAATACAAAAGGCACAATGCCGACTTAAGTACAAGAAAACTTACTCTTCTTACTGTCTATGTTTTGAACCATTCCTGTGACACTAGTTATAGATTCCGATGCTTCACTTCAGGTTTACTGTATCCCTCTGACCTTCTTATAGACGATGAAACACAGAAATTGCATTGGAATTAAATACAAAAGGCACAATGCCGACTTCAGTACAGGAAAACAGACTCTTCTTACTGTCTATGTTGGAACCATTCCTATGACACTAGTTATGGATTGCGATGCTTCACTCACAGGTTTACTGTATCCCTCTGACCTTCTTATTGACGATGAAACACTGAAGTTGCATCGGAATTAAATACAAAAGGCACAATGCCGACTTAAGTACAAGAAAACTGACTCATCTTACTGTCTATGTTTTGACCCATTCCTGTGACACTAGTTATAGGTTCCGATGCTTCACTTCAGGTTTACTGTATGCCTCTGACCTTCTTATTGACTATGAAACACAGAAATTTCATCGGAATTAAATGGAAAAGGCACAATGCCAACTTAAATACAAGAAAACTGACTCTTCTTACTATCTAAGTTTTGAAGCATTCTCGAGACACTAGTTATAGATTCCGATGTTTCACTTCAGGTTTACTGTATACCTCTGACATTCTTATTGACGATGAAACACAGAAATTGCATCGGAATTAAATACAAAAGCACAATGCCGACTTAAGTACAAGAGAACTGACTCTTCCTACTGTCTATGCTTTGAACCATTCCTGTGACACTAGTTATAGATAGCGATGATTCACTTCGGGTTTACTGTATCCCACTGACCTTTTTATTGACGTAGTAACACAGAAATTGCATCGGAATTAAATATAAAAGGCACAATGCCGACTCCAGTACAAGAAGACTGGCTCTTCTTACTGTCTATGTTTTGAACCATTCCTGTGACACTAGTTATAGATTGCTATTCTTCACATTAGGTTTACTGTATCCATCTGACATTCTTATTGATGATGAAACACAGAAATGGCATCGGAATTAAATATATAGGCACAATGCCGACTCAAGTACAAGAGGACTGGCTCTTCTTACTGTCTATATTTTGAACCATTCCTGTGACACTAGTTATAAATTCCGATGCATCACTTCAGGTTTACTGTATCCCACTCACCTTCTTATTGACGATGAAACACAGAAATTGCATCGGAATTGAATACAAAAGGCACAATGCCGACTAAACTACAAGAAGACTGGCTCTTCTTACTGTCTATGATTTGAACAATTCCTGTAACACTAGTTATAGATTCCGATGCTTCACTTCAGGTTTACTGTATCCCTCGGACCTTCTTATTGACGACGAAACACTGAAGTTGAATCAGAATTAAATAGAAAAGTCACAATGCTGACATAAGTACAAGAAAACTGACTCTTCCTACTAACTACGATTTCAACATTTCCTGTGTGATCAGTTTTAGATTCCGATCCTTCACTAAATGTTTACTGTATCCCATGGCCCATCTTAATGACGATGAAACACAGATATTGCAATTGAATTAAATATAAAAGGCACAATGCCGACTGAAGTACAAGACAACTGACTCCTCTTACTGTCTATGCTTTGAACCATTCCTTTGACACTAGTTACACATTCCGATGCTTCACTTCAGGTTTACTGTATCCCTCTGACCTTCTTATTGACGATGAAACACAGAAATTGCATCGTAATTAAATACATAGGCACAATGCCGACTCAAGTACAAGAAGACTGGCTCCTCTTACTGTCTATGTTTTGAACCATTCCTGTGACAATAGTAATAGATTCCGATGCTTCACTTCAGGTTTACTGTATCCCTCTGACCTTCTTATTGACAGTGAAACACAGAAATTGCATCGGAATTAAATGGAAAAGGCACAATGCCGACTTAACTACAAGAAAACTGACTCTTCTTACTGTCTATGTTTTGAAGCATTCTCGTGACACTAGTTACAGATTCTGATGCTTCACTTCAGGTTCACTGTATCCCTCTGACCTTCTTATTGACGATGAAACACAGAATTGCATCGGAAATAAATACAAAAGCAGAATGCCGACTTAAGTACAAGAGAACTGACTCTTCCTACTGTCTATGTTTTGAACCATTCCTGTGACACTAGTTATAGATTACGATGCTTAACTTCGGGTTTACTGTATCCCACTGACCTTCTAATTGACGATAAAACACAGAAATTGCATCGGAATTACTTACAAAAGGCACAATGCCGACTCAAGTACAAGAAGACTGGCTCCTCTTACTGTCTATGTTTTGAACCATTCCGGTGACACTAGTTATAGATTCCGATGCTTCACTTCAGGTTTACTGTATCCCTCTGACCTTGTTATTGACGATGAAACACAGAAATTGCATCGGACTTATATTCAAAAGGCACAATGCCGAATTAGGTACAAGAAAACTGACTCTTCTTACTGTCTTTGTTTGAACCATTCCTCTGACACTAGTTATAGATTCCGATGCTTCACTTCAGGTTTACTGTATCCCTCTGACCGTCTTATTGACGATGAAACAAATATATGGCATCGGAATTAAATACAAAAGGCACAATGTCGACTCAAGTACATGAAAACTGACTCTGCTTACTGTCTATGTTTTCAACCATTCCTGTGACACTAGTAAAAGATTCCGATGCTTCACTTCAGGTTTACTATATCCCTCTGACCTCCTTATTGACGATGAACACCGAAATTGCATCGGAAATAAATACAAAAGGCACAATGCCGACTTAAGTACAAGAAAACTGACTCTTCTTGCTGTCTATGTTTTGAACCATTCCTGTGACACTAGTTATAGTTTCCGATGCTTCACTTCAGGTTTACTGTATCCCTCCGACCTTCTTATTGATGATGAAACACAGAAATTGCATCGGAATTAAATGGAAAAGGCACAATGCCGTCTTAAGTACAAGAAAACTGACGCTTCTTACTGTCTATGTTTTGAACCATTCCTGAAACAGTAGTTATTGATTCCGATGCTTCACTTCAGGTTTACTGTATCCCTCTGACCTTCTTATTGACGATGAAACACAGAATTTGCATTGGAATTAAATACAAAAGACACAATGCCGACTTAAGTACAGGAAAACTGACTCTTCTTACTGTCTATGTTTTGAACCATTCCTGTGACACTAGTTATAGATTCCGATGCTTCACTTCAGGTTTACTGTATCCCTCTGACCTTCTTATTGACAGTGAAACACAGAAATTGCATCGGAATTAAATGGAAAAGGCACAATGCCGACTTAACTACAAGAACACTGACTCTTCTTACTGTCTATGTTTTGAAGCATTCTCGTGACACTAGTTATAGATTCTGATGCTTCACTTCAGGTTCACTGTATCCCTCTAACCTTCTTATTCACGATGAAACACAGAATTGCATCGGAATTAAATACAAAAGCAGAATGCCGACTTAAGTACAAGAGAACTGACTCTTCCTACTGTCTATGTTTTGAACCATTCCTGTGACACTAGTTATAGATTACGATGCTTAACTTCGGGTTTACCGTATCCCACTGACCTTCTTATTGACGATAAAACACAGAAATTGCATCGGAATTAAATGGAAAAGGCACAATGCCGTCTTAAGTACAAGAAAACTGACTCTTCTTACTGTCTATGTTTTGTACCATTCCTGACACACTAGTTATTGATTCCGATGCTTCACTTTCGGTTTACTGTATCCCTCTGACCTTCTTACTGACGATGAAACACAGAAATTGCATCGGAATAAAATACGAAAGGCACAATGCCGACTTAAGTACAAGAAAACTGACTATTCTTACCGTCTATGTTTTGAACCATACCTGTGACACTAGTTATAGATTCCGATGCTTCACTTCAGGTTTACTGTATCCCTCTGACCTTCTTATTGACGATGAAACACTGAAATTGCATCGGAATTAAATACAAAAGGCACAATGCCGACTTAAGTACAAGAAAACTGACTCTTCTTACTGTCTATGATTTGAACCTTTACTGTGACACTAGTTATAGATTCCGATGATTCCCTTCAGGTTTACTGTATGCCTCTAACCTTCTTGTTGACGATGAAACAGAGAAATTGCATCGGAATTAAATACAATAGGCACAATGCCGACTTAAGTAGAAGAAAACTTACTGTTCTTACTGCCTATGTTTTGAACCATTCCTGTGACACTTGTTATAGATTCCGATGCTTCACTTCACGTTTACCGTATCCCTCTGAGCTTCTTATTGACGATGAAACTCAGAAATTGCATCGGAATTAAATACACAAGGCACAATGCCGACTTAAGTTCAAGAAGACTGACTCTTCTTAATGACTACGTTTTGAACATTTCCTGTGAGACCAGTTTTAGATTCTGATGCTTCACTATATGTTTACTGTTTCCCTTTGACCTTCTTATTGTCGATGAAACACAGAAATTGCATCGGAATTAAATACAAAAGGCACAATGCCGACTCAAGTACAAGAAGACTGGCTCTTCTTACAGTCTATGTTTTGAAACTTTCCTGTGAGACCGGTTTTAGATTCCGATGCTTTACTTCAGGTTTACTGTATCCCTTGGACATTCTTATTGACGACGAAACACAGAAATTGCATCGGAATTAAATAGAAAAGGCACAATAAAGACTTAAGTACAAGAAAACTGACTCTCCTTACTGTCTATGTTTTGAACCATTCCTGTGACACTAGTTACACATTCCGATGCTTCACTTCAGGTTTACTGTATCCCTCTGACCTTCTTATTAACGATGAAACACAGAAATTGCATCGTAATTAAATACATAGGCACAATGCCGACTCAAGTACAAGAAGACTGGCTCCTGTTACTGTCTATGTTTTGAAACATTCCTGTGACAATAGTTATAGATTCCGATGCTTCACTTCAGGTTTACTGTATCCCTCTGACTTTCTTATTGGCAGTGAAACACAGAAATTGCATCGGAATTAAATGGAAAAGGCACAATGCCGACTTAACTACAAGAAAACTGACTCTTCTTACTGTCTATGTTTTGAAGCATTCTCGTGACACTAGTTATAGATTCCGATGCTTCACTTCTGGTTCACTGTATCCCTCTGACCCTCTTGTCGACGATGAAACACAGAATTCCATCGGAATTAAATACAAAAGCAGAATGCCGACTTAAGTACAAGAGAACTGACTCTTCCTACTGTCTATGTTTTGAACCATTCCTGTGACACTAGTTATAGATTTCGATGCTTAACGTCGGGTTTACTGTATCCCACTAACCTTCTTATTGACGATGAAACACAGAAATTGCATCGGAATTAATTACAAAAGGCACAATGCCGACTCAAGTACAAGAAGACTGGCTCCTCATACTGTCTATGTTTTGAACCATTCCTGTGACACTAGTTATAGATTCCGATGCTTCACTTCAGGTTTACTGTATCCCTCTGTCCTTGTTACTGACGATGAAACACAGAAATTGCATCGGAATTATATTCAAAAGGCACAATGCCGACATAGGTACAAGAAAACTGACTCTTCTTACTGTCTTTGTTTGAACCATTCCTGTGACACTAGTTATAGATTCCGATGCTTCACTTCAGGTTTACTGTGTCCTTCTGACTGTCTTATTGACGATGAAACACAGAAATGGCATCGGAATTAAATACAAAAGGCACAATGTCGACTAAAGTACAAAAAAACTGACTCTTCTTCCTGTCTATGTTGTCAACCATTCCTGTGACACTAGTTAAAGATTCCGATGCTTCACTTCACGTTTACTGTATCCCTCTGAGCTACTTATTGTCGATGAAACACAGAAATTGCATCGGAATTAAATACAAAAGGCACAATGCCGACTCAAGTACAAGAAGACTGGCTCTTCTTACAGTCTATGTTTTGAAACTTTCCTGTGAGACCGGTTTTAGATTCCGATGCTTTACTTCAGGTTTACTGTATCCCTTGGACCTTCTTATTGACGACGAAACACAGAAATTGCATCGGAATTAAATAGAAAAGGCGCAATAAAGACTTAAGTACAAGAAAACTGACACTCCTTGCTGTCTATGTTTTAAACCATTCCTTTGACACTAGTTACACATTCCGATGCTTCACTTCAGGTTTACTGTATCCCTCTGATCTTCTTATTGACGATGAAACACAGAAATTGTATCGTAATTAAATACATAGGCACAATGCCGACTCAAGTACAAGAAGACTGTCTCCTCTTACTGTCTATGATTTGAACCATTCCTGTGACAATAGTGATAGATTCCGATGCTTCACTTCAGGTTTACTGTATCCCTCTGACCTTCGTATTGACAATGAAACCCAGAAATTGCATCGGAATTAAATGGAAAAGGCACAATGCCGACTTAACTACAAGAAAACTGACTCTTCTTACTGTCTATGTTTTGAAGCATTCTCGTGACACTAGTTATAGATTCCGATGTTTCACTTCAGGTTCACTGTATCTCTCTGACCTTCTTATTGACGATGAAACACAGAATTGCATCGGAATTAAATACAAAAGCAGAATGCCGACTTAAGTACAAGAGAACTGACTCTTCCTACTGTCTATGTTTGGAACCATTCCTGTGACACTAGTTATAGATTACGATGCTTAACTTCGGGTTTACTGTATCCCACTGACCTTCTTATTGGCGATGAAACACAGAAATTGCATCGGAATTAATTACAAAAGGCACAATGCCGACTCAAGGACAAGAAGACTGGCTCCTCTTACTGTCTATGTTTTGAACCATTCCTGTGACACTAGTTATAGATTCCGATGCTTCACTTCAGGTTTACTGTATCCCTCTGACATTGTTATTGACGATGAAACACAGAAATTGCATCGGAATTATATTCAAAAGGCACAATGCCGACTTAGGTACAGGAAAACTGACACTTTATACTGTCTTTGTTTGGACCATTCCTGTGACACTAGTTATAGATTCCGATGCTTCACTTTAGGTTTAGTGTATCCCTCTGACATTCTTATTGACGATGAAACACAGAAATGGCATCAGAATTAAATACAAAAGGCACAATGTCGACTAAAGTACATGAAAACTGACTCTTCTTACTGTCTATGATTTCAACCATTCCTGTGACACTAGTTAAAGATTCCGATGCTTCACTTCAGGTTTACTATATCCCTCTGACCTTCTTATTGACGATGAACACAGAAATTGAATCGGAAATAAATACCAAAGGCACAATGCCGACTTAAGTACAGGAAAACTGACTCTTCTTACTGTCTATGTTTTGAACCATTCCTGTGACACTAGTTATAGATTCCGATGCTTCACCTCTGGTTTACTGTATCCCTCTGACCTTCTTATTGACGATGAAACACAGAAGTGGCATCGGAATTAAATACAAAAGGCACAATGCCGCCTTAAGTACAAGACAACTGACCCTTCTTACTGTCTATGATTAGAAACCATTCATGTGACACAAGTTATAGATTCCGATGCTTCACTTCAGGTTTACTGTATCCCTCTGACCTTGTTATTGACGATGAAACACAGAAATTGCATCGGAATTATATTCAAAAGGCACAATGCCGACTTAGGTACAAGAAAACTGACTCTTAATACTGTCTTTGTTTGAACCATTCCTGTGACACTAGTTATAGATTCCGATGCTTCACTTTAGGATTAGTGTATCCCTCTGACATTCTTATTGACGATGAAACACAGAAATTGCATCGGAATTAAATATATAGGCACAATGCCGACTCAAGTACAAGAGGACTGGCTCTTCTTACTGTCTATATTTTGAACCATACGTGTGACACTAGTTAAAGATTCCGATGCTTCACTTCAGGATTACTATATCCATCTGACCTTCATATTGACGATGAAACACAGAAATTGCATCGGAATTAAATACAAAAGGCACAATTCCGATTTAAGTACAAGAAAACTGACTCTTCTTACTGTCTATGTTTTGAACCATACCTGTGACACTAGTTATAGATTCCGATACTTCACTTCAGGTTTACTGTATATCTCTGACCTTCTTATTGACGATGAAACACAGAAATTGCATCGGAATTAAATACAAAAGGCACAATGCTGACTAAAGTACAAGAAAACTGACTCTTCTTACTGTCTATGTTTTGATCCATTCATGTGACACTAGTTATACATTCCGGTGCTTCACTTCAGGTTTACTGTATCGCTCTGGCCTTCTTATTGACGACGAAACACAGAAATTGCATCGGAATTAAATACAAAAGGCATAATGCCGACTTAAGTTCAAGAAAACTGACTCTTCTTACTGTCTATGTTTTGAACCATTCCTGTGACACTAGTTATAGATTCCGAGGCTTCACATCAGGTTTACTGTGACCCTCTGACCTTCTTATTGACGATGAAACACAGAAATTGCATTGGAATTAAATACAAAAGGCACAATGCCGACTTAAGTACAGGAAAACTGACTCTTCTTACTGTCTATGTTTTGAACCATTCCTGTGACACTAGTTATAGATTCCGATGCTTCACTTCAGGTTTACTGTATCGCTCTGACCTTCTTATTGACGATGAAACACTGAAATTGCATCGGAATTAAATACAAAAGGCACATTGCCGACTTAAGTGCAAGAAAACTGACTCTTCTTACTGTCTATGTTTTGACCCATTCCTGTGACACTAGTTATAGGTTCCGATGCTTCACTTCAGGTTTACTGTATGCCTCTGACCTTCTTATTGCCGATGAAACAGAGAAATTGCATCGGAATTAAATACAATAGCCACAATGCCGACTTAAGTAGAAGAAAACTGACTGTTCTTACGATCTATGTTTTGAACCATTCCTGTGACACTTGTTATAGATTCCGATGCTTCACTTCACGTTTACTGTATCCCTCTGACCTTCTTATTGACGATGAAACTCAGAAATTGCATCGGAATTAAATACACAAGGCAGAATGCCGACTTAAGTACAAGAGGACTGACTCTTCTTACTGACTACGTTTTGAACATTTCCTGTGAGACCAGTTTTAGATTCTGATGCTTCACTATATGTTTACTGTTTCCCTTGGACCTTCTTATTGACGATGAAACACAGAAATTGCATCAGAATTCAATGCAAAAGCCACAATGCCGACTAAAGTACAAGAACACTGACTCTTCTTACTATCTATGTTTTGAACCATTCCTGTGACACTAGTTATAGATTCCAATTCTTCACTTCAGGTATAGTGTATCTCTCTGACCTTCTTATTGTCGATGAAACACAGAAATTGCATCGGAATTAAATACAAAAGGCACAATGCCGACTCAAGTACAAGAAGACTGGCTCTTCTTACAGTCTATGATTTGAAACTTTCCTGTGAGACCGGTTTTAGATTCCGATACTTTACTTCTGGTTTACTGTATCCCTTGGACCTTCTTATTGACGACGAAACACAGAAATTGCATCGGAATTAAATAGAAAAGCACAATGCCGACTTAAGTACAAGAGAACTAACTCTTCCTAATGTCTGTGTTTTGAACCATTCCTGTGACACTACTTATAGATTCCGATGCTTCACTTCAGGTTTACTGTATCCCTCTGACCGTCTAATTGACGATGAAACACAGAAATCGCATCGGAATTAAATACAAAAGGCACAATGTCGACTAAAGTACAAGAAAACTGACTCTTCTTACTGTCTATGTTTTCAACCATTCCTGTGACACTAGTTAAAGATTCCGATGCTTCACTTCAGGTTTACTATATCCATCTGACCTTCTTATTGACGATGAACACCGAAATTGCATCGGAAATAAATACAAAAGGCACAATGCCGACTTAAGTACAAGAAAACTGACTCTTCTTACTGTCTATGTTTTGAACCATTCCTGTGACATTAGTTATAGATTCCGATGCTTCACTTCAGGTTTACTGTATCCCTCTGACCTTCTTATTGATGATGAAACACAGAAATTGCATCGGTATTAAATAGAAAAGGCACAATGCCGACTTAAGTACAAGACAACTGACTCTTCTTACTGTCTATGTTTTGAACCATTCCTGACACACTAGTTATTGATTCCGATGCTTCACTTTAGGTTTACTGTATCCCTCTGACCCTCTTATTGACGATGAAACACAGAAATTGCATCGGAATTAAATATATAGGCACAATGCCGACTCAAGTACAAGAGGACTGGCTCTTCTTACTGTCTATATTTTGAACCATTCGTGTGACACTAGTTAAAGATTCCGATGCTTCACTTCAGGTTTACTATATCCATCTGACCTTCTTATTGACGATGAAACACAGAAATTGCATCGGAATTAAATACAAAAGGCACAATTCCGACTTAAGTACAAGAAAACTGACTCTTCTTACTGTCTATGTTTTGAACCATACCTGTGACACTAGTTATAGATTCCGATACTTCACTTCAGGTTTACTGTATATCTCTGACCTTCTTATTGACTATGAAACACAGAAATTGCATCGGAATTAAATACAAAAGGCACAATGCTGACTAAAGTACAAGAAAACTGACTCTTCTTACTGTCTATGTTTTGAACCATTCATGTGACACTAGTTATAGATTCCGGTGCTTCACTTCAGGTTTACTGTATCGCTCTGACCTTCTTATTGACGACGAAACACAGAAATTGCATCGGAATTAAATACAAAAGGCATAATGCCGACTTAAGTACAAGAAAACTGACTCTTCTTACTGTCTATGTTTTGAACCATTCCTGTGACACTAGTTATAGATTCCGATGCTTCACTTCAGGTTTACTGTAACCCTCTGACCTTCTTATTGACGATGAAACACAGAAATTGCATTGGAATTAAATACAAAAGGCACAATGCCGACTTAAGTACAGGAAAACTGACTCTTCTTACTGTCTATGTTTTGAACCATTCCTGTGACACTAGTTATAGATTCCGATGCTTCACTTCAGGTTTACTGTATCGCTCTGACCTTCTTATTGACGATGAAACACTGAAATTGCATCTTAATTAAATACAAAAGGCACATTGCCGACTTAAGTGCAAGAAAACTGACTCTTCTTACTGTCTATGTTTTGACCCATTCCTGTGACACTAGTTATAGGTTCCGATGCTTCACTTCAGGTTTACTGTATGCCTCTGACCTTCTTATTGCCGATGAAACAGAGAAAATGCATCGGAATTAAATACAATAGCCACAATGCCGACTTAAGTAGAAGAAAACTGACTGTTCTTACTGTCTATGTTTTGAACCATTCCTGTGACACTTGTTATAGATTCCGATGCTTCACTTCACGTTTACTGTATCCCTCTGACCTTCTTATTGACGATGAAACTCAGAAATTGCATCGGAATTAAATACACAAGGCAGAATGCCGACTTAAGTACAAGAAGACTGACTCTTCTTACTGACTACGTTTTGAACATTTCCTGTGAGACCAGTTTTAGATTCTGATGCTTCACTATATGTTTACTGTTTCCCTTGGACCTTCTTATTGACGATGAAACACAGAAATTGCATCAGAATTCAATGCAAAAGCCACAATGCCGACTTAAGTACAAGAACACTGACTCTTCTTACTATCTATGTTTTGAACCATTCCTGTGACACTAGTTATAGATTCCAATTCTTCACTTCAGGTATAGTGTATCTCTCTGACCTTCTTATTGTCGATGAAACACAGAAATTGCATCGGAATTAAATACAAAAGGCACAATGCCGACTCAAGTACAAGAAGACTGGCTCTTCTTACAGTCTATGATTTGAAACTTTCCTGTGAGACCGGTTTTAGATTCCGATACTTTACTTCTGGTTTACTGTATCCCTTGGACCTTCTTATTGACGACGAAACACAGAAATTGCATCGGAATTAAATAGAAAAGCACAATGCCGACTTAAGTACAAGAGAACTAACTCTTCCTAATGTCTGTGTTTTGAACCATTCCTGTGACACTACTTATAGATTCCGATGCTTCACTTCAGGTTTACTGTATCCCTCTGACCGTCTAATTGACGATGAAACACAGAAATGGCATCGGAATTAAATACAAAAGGCACAATGTCGACTAAAGTACAAGAAAACTGACTCTTCTTACTGTCTATGTTTTCAACCATTCCTGTGACACTAGTTAAAGATTCCGATGCTTCACTTCAGGTTTACTATATCCATCTGACCTTCTTATTGACGATGAACACCGAAATTGCATCGGAAATAAATACAAAAGGCACAATGCCGACTTAAGTACAAGAAAACTGACTCTTCTTACTGTCTATGTTTTGAACCATTCCTGTGACATTAGTTATAGATTCCGATGCTTCACTTCAGGTTTACTGTATCCCTCTGACCTTCTTATTGATGATGAAACACAGAAATTGCATCGGATTTAAATGGAAAAGGCACAATGCCGAATTAAGTACAAGACAACTGACTCTTCTTACTGTCTATGTTTTGAACCATTCCTGACACACTAGTTATTGATTCCGATGCTTCACTTTAGGTTTACTGTATCCCTCTGACCCTCTTATTGACGATGAAACACAGAAATTGCATCGGAATTAAATACAAAAGGCACAATTCCAACTTAAGTACAAGAAAACTGACTCTTCTTACTGTCTATGTTTTGAACCATACCTGTGAACTAGTTATAGATTCCGATGCTTCACTTCAGGTTTACTGTATATCTCTGACCTTCTTATTGACGATGAAACACAGAAATTGCATCGGAATTAAATACAAAACGTACAAAGCCGACTTAGGTACAAGGAAACTGACTCTTCTTACTGTCTTTGTTTGAACCATTCCTGTGACACTAGTTATAGATTCCGATGCTTCACTTCAGGTTTACTGTGTCCCTCTGACTGTCTTATTGACGATGAAACACAGAAATGGCATCGGAATTAATTCAAAAGGCACAATGTCGACTAAAGTACAAGAAAACTGACTCTTCTTACTGTCTATGTTTTCAACCATTCCTGTGACACTAGTTAAAGATTCCGATGCTTCACTTCACGTTTACTGTATCCCTCTGAGCTACTTATTGTCGATGAAACACAGAAATTGCATCGGAATTAAATACAAAAGGCACAATGCCGACTCAAGTACAAGAAGACTGGCTCTTCTTACAGTCTATGTTTTGAAACTTTCCTGTGAGACCGGTTTTAGATTCCGATGCTTTACTTCACGTTTACTGTATCCCTTGGACCTTCTTACTGACGACGAAACACAGAAATTGCATCGGAATTAAATAGAAAAGGCGCAATAAAGACTTAAGTACAAGAAAACTGACACTCCTTACTGTCTATGTTTTGAACCATTCCTTTGACACTAGTTACACATTCCGATGCTTCACTTCAGGTTTACTGTATCCCTCTGACCTTCTTATTGACGATGAAACACAGAAATTGTATCGTAATTAAATACATAGGCACAATGCCGACTCAAGTACAAGAATACTGGCTCCTGTTACTGTCTATGATTTGAACCATTCCTGTGACAATAGTGATAGATTCCGATGCTTCACTTCAGGTTTACTGTATCCCTCTGACCTTCATATAGACAATGAAACCCAGAAATTGCATCGGAATTAAATGGAAAAGGCACAATGCCGACTTAACTACAAGAAAACTGACTCTTCTTACTGTCTATGTTTTGAAGCATTCTCGTGACACTAGTTATAGATTCCGATGTTTTACTTCAGGTTCACTGTATCTCTCTGACCTTCTTATTGACGATGAAACACAGAATTGCATCGGAATTAAATACAAAAGCAGAATGCCGACTTAAGTACAAGAGAACTGACTCTACCTACTGTCTATGTTTGAACCATTCCTGTGACACTAGTTATAGATTACGATGCTTAACATCGGGTTTACTGTATCCCACTGACCTTCTTATTGACGATGAAACACAGAAATTGCATCGGAATTAATTACAAAAGGCACAATGCCGACTCAAGGACAAGAAGACTGGCTCCTCTTACTGTCTATGTTTTGAACCATTCCTGTGACACTAGTTATAGATTCCGATGCTTCACTTCAGGTTTACTGTATCCCTCTGACCTTGTTATTGACGATGAAACACAGAAATTGCATCGGAATTATATTCAAAAGGCACAATGCCGACTTAGGTACAGGAAAACTGACACTTTATACTGTCTTTGTTTGAACCATTCCTGTGACACTAGTTATAGATTCCAATGCTTCACTTTAGGTTTAGTGTATCCCTCTGACATTTTTATTGACGATGGAACACAGAAATGGCATCAGAATTAAATACAAAAGGCACAATGTCGACTAAAGTACATGAAAACTGACTCTTCTTACTGTCTATGTTTTCAACCATTCCTGTGACACTAGTTAAAGATTCCGATGCTTCACTTCAGGTTTACTATATCCCTCTGACCTTCTTATTGACGATGAACACAGAAATTGCATCGGAAATAAATACCAAAGGCACAATGCCGACTTAAGTACAGGAAAACTGACTCTTCTTACTGTCTATGTTTTGAACCATTCCTGTGACACTAGTTATAGATTCCGATGCTTCACTTCTGGTTTACTGTATCCCTCTGACCTTCTTATTGACGATGAAACACAGAAGTGGCATCGGAATTAAATACAAAAGGCACATTGCCGCCTTAAGTACAAGACAACTGACCCTTCTTACTGTCTATGTTTTGAACCATTCATGTGACACAAGTTATAGATTCCGATGCTTCACTTCAGGTTTACTGTATCCCTCTGACCTTGTTATTGACGATGAAACACAGAAAATGCATCGGAATTATATTCAAAAGGCACAATGCCGACTTAGGTACAAGAAAACTGACTCTTTATACTGTCTTTGTTTGAACCATTCCTGTGACACTAGTTATAGATTCCGATGCTTCACTTTAGGATTAGTGTATCCCTCTGACATTCTTATTGACGATGAAACACCGAAATTGCATCGGAATTAAATATATAGGCACAATGCCGACTCAAGTACAAGAGGACTGGCTCTTCTTACTGTCTATATTTTGAACCATTCGTGTGACACTAGTTAAAGATTCCGATGCTTCACTTCAGGTTTACTATATCCATCTGACCTTCTTATTGACGATGAAACACAGAAATTGCATCGGAATTAAATACAAAAGGCACAATTCCGACTTAAGTACAAGAAAACTGACTCTTCTTACTGTCTATGTTTTGAACCATACCTGTGACACTAGTTATAGATTCCGATACTTCACTTCAGGTTTACTGTATATCTCTGACCTTCTTATTGTCGATGAAACACAGAAATTGCATCGGAATTAAATACAAAAGGCACAATGCCGACTCAAGTACAAGAAGACTGGCTCTTCTTACAGTCTATGATTTGAAACTTTCCTGTGAGACCGGTTTTAGATTCCGATACTTTACTTCTGGTTTACTGTATCCCTTGGACCTTCTTATTGACGACGAAACACAGAAATTGCATCGGAATTAAATAGAAAAGCACAATGCCGACTTAAGTACAAGAGAACTAACTCTTCCTAATGTCTGTGTTTTGAACCATTCCTGTGACACTACTTATAGATTCCGATGCTTCACTTCAGGTTTACTGTATCCCTCTGACCGTCTAATTGACGATGAAACACAGAAATCGCATCGGAATTAAATACAAAAGGCACAATGTCGACTAAAGTACAAGAAAACTGACTCTTCTTACTGTCTATGTTTTCAACCATTCCTGTGACACTAGTTAAAGATTCCGATGCTTCACTTCAGGTTTACTATATCCATCTGACCTTCTTATTGACGATGAACACCGAAATTGCATCGGAAATAAATACAAAAGGCACAATGCCGACTTAAGTACAAGAAAACTGACTCTTCTTACTGTCTATGTTTTGAACCATTCCTGTGACATTAGTTATAGATTCCGTTGCTTCACTTCAGGTTTACTGTATCCCTCTGACCTTCTTATTGATGATGAAACACAGAAATTGCATCGGATTTAAATGGAAAAGGCACAATGCCGACTTAAGTACAAGACAACTGACTCTTCTTACTGTCTATGTTTTGAACCATTCCTGACACACTAGTTATTGATTCCGATGCTTCACTTTAGGTTTACTGTATCCCTCTGACCCTCTTATTGACGATGAAACACAGAAATAGCATCGGAATTAAATACAAAAGGCACAATTCCAACTTAAGTACAGGAAAACTGACTCTTCTTACTGTCTATGTTTTGAACCATACCTGTGAACTAGTTATAGATTCCGATGGTTCACTTCAGGTTTACTGTATATCTCTGACCTTCTTATTGACGATGAAACACAGAAATTGCATCGGAATTAAATACAAAACGTACAAAGCCGACTTAGGTACAAGGAAACTGACTCTTCTTACTGTCTTTGTTTGAACCATTCCTGTGACACTAGTTATAGATTCCGATGCTTCACTTCAGGTTTACTGTGTCCCTCTGACTGTCTTATTGACGATGAAACACAGAAATGGCATCGGAATTAAATACAAAAGGCACAATGTCGACTAAAGTACAAGAAAACTGACTCTTCTTACTGTCTATGTTTTCAACCATTCCTGTGACACTAGTTAAAGATTCCGATGCTTCACTTCACGATTACTGTATCCCTCTGAGCTACTTATTGTCGATGAAACACAGAAATTGCATCGGAATTAAATACAAAAGGCACAATGCCGACTCAAGTACAAGAAGACTGGCTCTTCTTACAGTCTATGTTTTGAAACTTTCCTGTGAGACCGGTTTTAGATTCCGATGCTTTACTTCACGTTTACTGTATCCCTTGGACCTTCTTATTGACGACGAAACACAGAAATTGCATCGGAATTAAATAGAAAAGGCGCAATAAAGACTTAAGTACAAGAAAACTGACTCTCCTTACTGTCTATGTTTTGAACCATTCCTTTGACACTAGTTACACATTCCGATGCTTCACTTCAGGTTTACTGTATCCCTCTGACCTTCTTATTGACGATGAAACACAGAAATTGTATCGTAATTAAATACATAGGCACAATGCCGACTCAAGTACAAGAATACTGGCTCCTGTTACTGTCTATGATTTGAACCATTCCTGTGACAATAGTGATAGATTCCGATGCTTCACTTCAGGTTTACTGTATCCCTCTGACCTTCATATTGACAATGAAACCCAGAAATTGCTTCGGAATTAAATGGAAAAGGCACAATGCCGACTTAACTACAAGAAAACTGACTCTTCTTACTGTCTATGTTTTGAAGCATTCTCGTGACACTAGTTATAGATTCCGATGTTTTACTTCAGGTTCACTGTATCTCTCTGACCTTCTTATTGACGATGAAACACAGAATTGCATCGGAATTAAATACAAAAGCAGAATGCCGACTTAAGTACAAGAGAACTGACTCTACCTACTGTCTATGTTTGAACCATTCCTGTGACACTAGTTATAGATTACGATGCTTAACATCGGGTTTACTGTATCCCACTGACCTTCTTATTGACGATGAAACACAGAAATTGCATCGGAATTAATTACAAAAGGCACAATGCCGACTCAAGGACAAGAAGACTGGCTCCTCTTACTGTCTATGTTTTGAACCATTCCTGTGACACTAGTTATAGATTCCGATGCTTCACTTCAGGTTTACTGTATCCCTCTGACCTTGTTATTGACAATGAAATGCAGAAATTGCATCGGAATTATATTCAAAAGGCACAATGCCGACTTAGGTACAGGAAAACTGACACTTTATACTGTCTTTGTTTGAACCATTCCTGTGACACTAGTTATAGATTCCGATGCTTCACTTTAGGTTTAGTGTATCCCTCTGACATTTTTATTGACGATGGAACACAGAAATGGCATCAGAATTAAATACAAAAGGCACAATGTCGACTAAAGTACATGAAAACTGACTCTTCTTACTGTCTATGTTTTCAACCATTCCTGTGACACTAGTTAAAGATTCCGATGCTTCACTTCAGGTTTACTATATCCCTCTGCCCTTCTTATTGGCGATGAACACAGAAATTGCATCGGAAATAAATACCAAAGGCACAATGCCGACTTAAGTACAGGAAAACTGACTCTTCTTGCTGTCTATGTTTTGAACCATTCCTGTGACACTAGTTATAGATTCCGATGCTTCACTTCTGGTTTACTGTATCCCTCTGACCTTCTTATTGACGATGAAACACAGAAGTGGCATCGGAATTAAATACAAAAGGCACAATGCCGCCTTAAGTACAAGACAACTGACCCTTCTTACTGTCTATGTTTTGAACCATTCATGTGACACAAGTTATAGATTCCGATGCTTCACTTCAGGTTTACTGTATCCCTCTGACCTTGTTATTGACGATGAAACACAGAAAATGCATCGGAATTATATTCAAAAGGCACAATGCCGACTTAGGTACAAGAAAACTGACTCTTTATACTGTCTTTGTTTGAACCATTCCTGTGACACTAGTTATAGATTCCGATGCTTCACTTTAGGATTAGTGTATCCCTCTGACATTCTTATTGACGATGAAACACCGAAATTGCATCGGAATTAAATATATAGGCACAATGCCGACTCAAGTACAAGAGGACTGGCTCTTCTTACTGTCTATATTTTGAACCATTCGTGTGACACTAGTTAAAGATTCCGATGCTTCACTTCAGGTTTACTATATCCATCTGACCTTCTTATTGACGATGAAACACAGAAATTGCATCGGAATTAAATACAAAAGGCACAATTCCGACTTAAGTACAAGAAAACTGACTCTTCTTACTGTCTATGTTTTGAACCATACCTGTGACACTAGTTATAGATTCCGATACTTCACTTCAGGTTTACTGTATATCTCTGACCTTCTTATTGTCGATGAAACACAGAAATTGCATCGGAATTAAATACAAAAGGCACAATGCCGACTCAAGTACAAGAAGACTGGCTCTTCTTACAGTCTATGATTTGAAACTTTCCTGTGAGACCGGTTTTAGATTCCGATACTTTACTTCTGGTTTACTGTATCCCTTGGACCTTCTTATTGACGACGAAACACAGAAATTGCATCGGAATTAAATAGAAAAGCACAATGCCGACTTAAGTACAAGAGAACTAACTCTTCCTAATGTCTGTGTTTTGAACCATTCCTGTGACACTACTTATAGATTCCGATGCTTCACTTCAGGTTTACTGTATCCCTCTGACCGTCTAATTGACGATGAAACACAGAAATCGCATCGGAATTAAATACAAAAGGCACAATTTCGACTAAAGTACAAGAAAACTGACTCTTCTTACTGTCTATGTTTTCAACCATTCCTGTGACACTAGTTAAAGATTCCGATGCTTCACTTCAGGTTTACTATATCCATCTGACCTTCTTATTGACGATGAACACCGAAATTGCATCGGAAATAAATCCAAAAGGCACAATGCCGACTTAAGTACAAGAAAACTGACTCTTCTTACTGTCTATGTTCTGAACCATTCCTGTGACATTAGTTATAGATTCCGATGCTTCACTTCAGGTTTACTGTATCCCTCTGACCTTCTTATTGATGATGAAACACAGAAATTGCATCGGATTTAAATGGAAAAGGCACAATGCCGACTTAAGTACAAGACAACTGACTCTTCTTACTGTCTATGTTTTGAACCATTCCTGACACACTAGTTATTGATTCCGATGCTTCACTTTAGGTTTACTGTATCCCTCTGACCCTCTTATTGACGATGAAACACAGAAATTGCATCGGAATTAAATACAAAAGGCACAATTCCAACTTAAGTACAAGAAAACTGACTCTTCTTACTGTCTATGTTTTGAACCATACCTGTGAACTAGTTATAGATTCCGATGCTTCACTTCAGGTTTACTGTATATCTCTGACCTTCTTATTGACGATGAAACACAGAAATTGCATCGGAATTAAATACAAAACGTAGAAAGCCGACTTAGGTACAAGGAAACTGACTCTTCTTACTGTCTTTGTTTGAACCATTCCTGTGACACTAGTTATAGATTCCGATGCTTCACTTCAGGTTTACTGTGTCCCTCTGACTGTCTTATTGACGATGAAACACAGAAATGGCATCGGAATTAAATACAAAAGGCACAATGTCGACTAAAGTACAAGAAAACTGACTCTTCTTAATGTCTATGTTTTCAACCATTCCTGTGACACTAGTTAAAGATTCCGATGCTTCACTTCACGTTTACTGTATCCCTCTGAGCTACTTATTGTCGATGAAACACAGAGATTGCATCGGAATTAAATACAAAAGGCACAATGCCGACTCAAGTACAAGAAGACTGGCTCTTCTTACAGTCTATGTTTTGAAACTTTCCTGTGAGACCGGTTTTAGATTCCGATGCTTTACTTCACGTTTACTGTATCCCTTGGACCTTCTTATTGACGACGAAACACAGAAATTGCATCGGAATTAAATAGAAAAGGCGCAATAAAGACTTAAGTACAAGAAAACTGACACTCCTTACTGTCTATGTTTTGAACCATTCCTTTGACACTAGTTACACATTCCGATGCTTCACTTCAGGTTTTCTGTATCCCTCTGACCTTCTTATTGACGATGAAACACAGAAATTGTATCGTAATTAAATACATAGGCACAATGCCGACTCAAGTACAAGAATACTGGCTCCTGTTACTGTCTATGATTTGATCCATTCCTGTGACAATAGTGATAGATTCCGATGCTTCACTTCAGGTTTACTGTATCCCTCTGACCTTCATATTGACAATGAAACCCAGAAATTGCATCGGAATTAAATGGAAAAGGCACAATGCCGACTTAACTACAAGAAAACTGACTCTTCTTACTGTCTATGTTTTGAAGCATTCTCGTGACACTAGTTATAGATTCCGATGTTTTACTTCAGGTTCACTGTATCTCTCTGACCTTCTTATTGACGATGAAACACAGAATTGCATCGGAATTAAATACAAAAGCAGAATGCCGACTTAAGTACAAGAGAACTGACTCTACCTACTGTCTATGTTTGAACCATTCCTGTGACACTAGTTATAGATTACGATGCTTAACATCGGGTTTACTGTATCCCACTGACCTTCTTATTGACGATGAAACACAGAAATTGCATCGGAATTAATTACAAAAGGCACAATGCCGACTCAAGGACAAGAAGACTGGCTCCTCTTACTGTCTATGTTTTGAACCATTCCTGTGACACTAGTTATAGATTCCGATGCTTCACTTCAGGTTTACTGTATCCCTCTGACCTTGTTATTGACGATGAAACACAGAAATTGCATCGGAATTATATTCAAAAGGCACAATGCCGACTTAGGTACAGGAAAACTGACACTTTATACTGTCTTTGTTTGAACCATTCCTGTGACACTAGTTATAGATTCCAATGCTTCACTTTAGGTTTAGTGTATCCCTCTGACATTTTTATTGACGATGGAACACAGAAATGGCATCAGAATTAAATACAAAAGGCACAATGTCGACTAAAGTACATGAAAACTGACTCTTCTTACTGTCTATGTTTTCAACCATTCCTGTGACACTAGTTAAAGATTCCGATGCTTCACTTCAGGTTTACTATATCCCTCTGACCTTCTTATTGACGATGAACACAGAAATTGCATCGGAAATAAATACCAAAGGCACAATGCCGACTTAAGTACAGGAAAACTGACTCTTCTTACTGTCTATGTTTTGAACCATTCCTGTGACACTAGTTATAGATTCCGATGCTTCACTTCTGGTTTACTGTATCCCTCTGACCTTCTTATTGACGATGAAACACAGAAGTGGCATCGGAATTAAATACAAAAGGCACATTGCCGCCTTAAGTACAAGACAACTGACCCTTCTTACTGTCTATGTTTTGAACCATTCATGTGACACAAGTTATAGATTCCGATGCTTCACTTCAGGTTTACTGTATCCCTCTGACCTTGTTATTGACGATGAAACACAGAAAATGCATCGGAATTATATTCAAAAGGCACAATGCCGACTTAGGTACAAGAAAACTGACTCTTTATACTGTCTTTGTTTGAACCATTCCTGTGACACTAGTTATAGATTCCGATGCTTCACTTTAGGATTAGTGTATCCCTCTGACATTCTTATTGACGATGAAACACCGAAATTGCATCGGAATTAAATATATAGGCACAATGCCGACTCAAGTACAAGAGGACTGGCTCTTCTTACTGTCTATATTTTGAACCATTCGTGTGACACTAGTTAAAGATTCCGATGCTTCACTTCAGGTTTACTATATCCATCTGACCTTCTTATTGACGATGAAACACAGAAATTGCATCGGAATTAAATACAAAAGGCACAATTCCGACTTAAGTACAAGAAAACTGACTCTTCTTACTGTCTATGTTTTGAACCATACCTGTGACACTAGTTATAGATTCCGATACTTCACTTCAGGTTTACTGTATATCTCTGACCTTCTTATTGTCGATGAAACACAGAAATTGCATCGGAATTAAATACAAAAGGCACAATGCCGACTCAAGTACAAGAAGACTGGCTCTTCTTACAGTCTATGATTTGAAACTTTCCTGTGAGACCGGTTTTAGATTCCGATACTTTACTTCTGGTTTACTGTATCCCTTGGACCTTCTTATTGACGACGAAACACAGAAATTGCATCGGAATTAAATAGAAAAGCACAATGCCGACTTAAGTACAAGAGAACTAACTCTTCCTAATGTCTGTGTTTTGAACCATTCCTGTGACACTACTTATAGATTCCGATGCTTCACTTCAGGTTTACTGTATCCCTCTGACCGTCTAATTGACGATGAAACACAGAAATCGCATCGGAATTAAATACAAAAGGCACAATGTCGACTAAAGTACAAGAAAACTGACTCTTCTTACTGTCTATGTTTTCAACCATTCCTGTGACACTAGTTAAAGATTCCGATGCTTCACTTCAGGTTTACTATATCCATCTGACCTTCTTATTGACGATGAACACCGAAATTGCATCGGAAATAAATACAAAAGGCACAATGCCGACTTAAGTACAAGAAAACTGACTCTTCTTACTGTCTATGTTTTGAACCATTCCTGTGACATTAGTTATAGATTCCGTTGCTTCACTTCAGGTTTACTGTATCCCTCTGACCTTCTTATTGATGATGAAACACAGAAATTGCATCGGATTTAAATGGAAAAGGCACAATGCCGACTTAAGTACAAGACAACTGACTCTTCTTACTGTCTATGTTTTGAACCATTCCTGACACACTAGTTATTGATTCCGATGCTTCACTTTAGGTTTACTGTATCCCTCTGACCCTCTTATTGACGATGAAACACAGAAATAGCATCGGAATTAAATACAAAAGGCACAATTCCAACTTAAGTACAGGAAAACTGACTCTTCTTACTGTCTATGTTTTGAACCATACCTGTGAACTAGTTATAGATTCCGATGGTTCACTTCAGGTTTACTGTATATCTCTGACCTTCTTATTGACGATGAAACACAGAAATTGCATCGGAATTAAATACAAAACGTACAAAGCCGACTTAGGTACAAGGAAACTGACTCTTCTTACTGTCTTTGTTTGAACCATTCCTGTGACACTAGTTATAGATTCCGATGCTTCACTTCAGGTTTACTGTGTCCCTCTGACTGTCTTATTGACGATGAAACACAGAAATGGCATCGGAATTAAATACAAAAGGCACAATGTCGACTAAAGTACAAGAAAACTGACTCTTCTTACTGTCTATGTTTTCAACCATTCCTGTGACACTAGTTAAAGATTCCGATGCTTCACTTCACGATTACTGTATCCCTCTGAGCTACTTATTGTCGATGAAACACAGAAATTGCATCGGAATTAAATACAAAAGGCACAATGCCGACTCAAGTACAAGAAGACTGGCTCTTCTTACAGTCTATGTTTTGAAACTTTCCTGTGAGACCGGTTTTAGATTCCGATGCTTTACTTCACGTTTACTGTATCCCTTGGACCTTCTTATTGACGACGAAACACAGAAATTGCATCGGAATTAAATAGAAAAGGCGCAATAAAGACTTAAGTACAAGAAAACTGACTCTCCTTACTGTCTATGTTTTGAACCATTCCTTTGACACTAGTTACACATTCCGATGCTTCACTTCAGGTTTACTGTATCCCTCTGACCTTCTTATTGACGATGAAACACAGAAATTGTATCGTAATTAAATACATAGGCACAATGCCGACTCAAGTACAAGAATACTGGCTCCTGTTACTGTCTATGATTTGAACCATTCCTGTGACAATAGTGATAGATTCCGATGCTTCACTTCAGGTTTACTGTATCCCTCTGACCTTCATATTGACAATGAAACCCAGAAATTGCTTCGGAATTAAATGGAAAAGGCACAATGCCGACTTAACTACAAGAAAACTGACTCTTCTTACTGTCTATGTTTTGAAGCATTCTCGTGACACTAGTTATAGATTCCGATGTTTTACTTCAGGTTCACTGTATCTCTCTGACCTTCTTATTGACGATGAAACACAGAATTGCATCGGAATTAAATACAAAAGCAGAATGCCGACTTAAGTACAAGAGAACTGACTCTACCTACTGTCTATGTTTGAACCATTCCTGTGACACTAGTTATAGATTACGATGCTTAACATCGGGTTTACTGTATCCCACTGACCTTCTTATTGACGATGAAACACAGAAATTGCATCGGAATTAATTACAAAAGGCACAATGCCGACTCAAGGACAAGAAGACTGGCTCCTCTTACTGTCTATGTTTTGAACCATTCCTGTGACACTAGTTATAGATTCCGATGCTTCACTTCAGGTTTACTGTATCCCTCTGACCTTGTTATTGACAATGAAATGCAGAAATTGCATCGGAATTATATTCAAAAGGCACAATGCCGACTTAGGTACAGGAAAACTGACACTTTATACTGTCTTTGTTTGAACCATTCCTGTGACACTAGTTATAGATTCCGATGCTTCACTTTAGGTTTAGTGTATCCCTCTGACATTTTTATTGACGATGGAACACAGAAATGGCATCAGAATTAAATACAAAAGGCACAATGTCGACTAAAGTACATGAAAACTGACTCTTCTTACTGTCTATGTTTTCAACCATTCCTGTGACACTAGTTAAAGATTCCGATGCTTCACTTCAGGTTTACTATATCCCTCTGCCCTTCTTATTGGCGATGAACACAGAAATTGCATCGGAAATAAATACCAAAGGCACAATGCCGACTTAAGTACAGGAAAACTGACTCTTCTTGCTGTCTATGTTTTGAACCATTCCTGTGACACTAGTTATAGATTCCGATGCTTCACTTCTGGTTTACTGTATCCCTCTGACCTTCTTATTGACGATGAAACACAGAAGTGGCATCGGAATTAAATACAAAAGGCACAATGCCGCCTTAAGTACAAGACAACTGACCCTTCTTACTGTCTATGTTTTGAACCATTCATGTGACACAAGTTATAGATTCCGATGCTTCACTTCAGGTTTACTGTATCCCTCTGACCTTGTTATTGACGATGAAACACAGAAAATGCATCGGAATTATATTCAAAAGGCACAATGCCGACTTAGGTACAAGAAAACTGACTCTTTATACTGTCTTTGTTTGAACCGTTCCTGTGACACTAGTTATAGATTCCGATGCTTCACTTTAGGATTAGTGTATCCCTCTGACATTCTTATTGACGATGAAACACCGAAATTGCATCGGAATTAAATATATAGGCACAATGCCGACTCAAGTACAAGAGGACTGGCTCTTCTTACTGTCTATATTTTGAACCATTCGTGTGACACTAGTTAAAGATTCCGATGCTTCACTTCAGGTTTACTATATCCATCTGACCTTCTTATTGACGATGAAACACAGAAATTGCATCGGAATTAAATACAAAAGGCACAATTCCGACTTAAGTACAAGAAAACTGACTCTTCTTACTGTCTATGTTTTGAACCATACCTGTGACACTAGTTATAGATTCCGATACTTCACTTCAGGTTTACTGTATATCTCTGACCTTCTTATTGTCGATGAAACACAGAAATTGCATCGGAATTAAATACAAAAGGCACAATTTCGACTAAAGTACAAGAAAACTGACTCTTCTTACTGTCTATGTTTTCAACCATTCCTGTGACACTAGTTAAAGATTCCGATGCTTCACTTCAGGTTTACTATATCCATCTGACCTTCTTATTGACGATGAACACCGAAATTGCATCGGAAATAAATCCAAAAGGCACAATGCCGACTTAAGTACAAGAAAACTGACTCTTCTTACTGTCTATGTTCTGAACCATTCCTGTGACATTAGTTATAGATTCCGATGCTTCACTTCAGGTTTACTGTATCCCTCTGACCTTCTTATTGATGATGAAACACAGAAATTGCATCGGATTTAAATGGAAAAGGCACAATGCCGACTTAAGTACAAGACAACTGACTCTTCTTACTGTCTATGTTTTGAACCATTCCTGACACACTAGTTATTGATTCCGATGCTTCACTTTAGGTTTACTGTATCCCTCTGACCCTCTTATTGACGATGAAACACAGAAATTGCATCGGAATTAAATACAAAAGGCACAATTCCAACTTAAGTACAAGAAAACTGACTCTTCTTACTGTCTATGTTTTGAACCATACCTGTGAACTAGTTATAGATTCCGATGCTTCACTTCAGGTTTACTGTATATCTCTGACCTTCTTATTGACGATGAAACACAGAAATTGCATCGGAATTAAATACAAAACGTAGAAAGCCGACTTAGGTACAAGGAAACTGACTCTTCTTACTGTCTTTGTTTGAACCATTCCTGTGACACTAGTTATAGATTCCGATGCTTCACTTCAGGTTTACTGTGTCCCTCTGACTGTCTTATTGACGATGAAACACAGAAATGGCATCGGAATTAAATACAAAAGGCACAATGTCGACTAAAGTACAAGAAAACTGACTCTTCTTAATGTCTATGTTTTCAACCATTCCTGTGACACTAGTTAAAGATTCCGATGCTTCACTTCACGTTTACTGTATCCCTCTGAGCTACTTATTGTCGATGAAACACAGAGATTGCATCGGAATTAAATACAAAAGGCACAATGCCGACTCAAGTACAAGAAGACTGGCTCTTCTTACAGTCTATGTTTTGAAACTTTCCTGTGAGACCGGTTTTAGATTCCGATGCTTTACTTCACGTTTACTGTATCCCTTGGACCTTCTTATTGACGACGAAACACAGAAATTGCATCGGAATTAAATAGAAAAGGCGCAATAAAGACTTAAGTACAAGAAAACTGACACTCCTTACTGTCTATGTTTTGAACCATTCCTTTGACACTAGTTACACATTCCGATGCTTCACTTCAGGTTTTCTGTATCCCTCTGACCTTCTTATTGACGATGAAACACAGAAATTGTATCGTAATTAAATACATAGGCACAATGCCGACTCAAGTACAAGAATACTGGCTCCTGTTACTGTCTATGATTTGATCCATTCCTGTGACAATAGTGATAGATTCCGATGCTTCACTTCAGGTTTACTGTATCCCTCTGACCTTCATATTGACAATGAAACCCAGAAATTGCATCGGAATTAAATGGAAAAGGCACAATGCCGACTTAACTACAAGAAAACTGACTCTTCTTACTGTCTATGTTTTGAAGCATTCTCGTGACACTAGTTATAGATTCCGATGTTTTACTTCAGGTTCACTGTATCTCTCTGACCTTCTTATTGACGATGAAACACAGAATTGCATCGGAATTAAATACAAAAGCAGAATGCCGACTTAAGTACAAGAGAACTGACTCTACCTATTGTCTATGTTTGAACCATTCCTGTGACACTAGTTATAGATTACGATGCTTAACATCGGGTTTACTGTATCCCACTGACCTTCTTATTGACGATGAAACACAGAAATTGCATCGGAATTAATTACAAAAGGCACAATGCCGACTCAAGGACAAGAAGACTGGCTCCTCTTACTGTCTATGTTTTGAACCATTCCTGTGACACTAGTTATAGATTCCGATGCTTCACTTCAGGTTTACTGTATCCCTCTGACCTTGTTATTGACGATGAAACACAGAAATTGCATCGGAATTATATTCAAAAGGCACAATGCCGACTTAGGTACAGGAAAACTGACACTTTATATTGTCTTTGTTTGAACCATTCCTGTGACACTAGTTATAGATTCCGATGCTTCACTTTAGGTTTAGTGTATCCCTCTGACATTCTTACTGACGATGAAACACCGAAATTGCATCGGAATTAAATATATAGGCACAATGCCGACTCAAGTACAAGAGGACTGGCTCTTCTTACTGTCTATATTTTGAACCATTCGTGTGACACTAGTTAAAGATTCCGACGCTTCACTTCAGGTTTACTATATCCATCTGACCTTCTTATTGACGATGAAACACAGAAATTGCATCGGAATTAAATACAAAAGGCACAATTCCGACTTAAGTACAAGAAAACTGACTCTTCTTACTGTCTATGTTTTGAACCATACCTGTGACACTAGTTATAGATTCCGATACTTCACTTCAGGGTTACTGTATATCTCTGACCTTCTTATTGTCGATGAAACACAGGAATTGCATCGGAATTAAATACAAAAGGCACAATGCCGACTCAAGTACAAGAACACTGGCTCTTCTTACAGTCTATGATTTGAAACTTTCCTGTGAGACCGGTTTTAGATTCCGATACTTTACTTCTGGTTTACTGTGTCCCTTGGACCTTCTTATTGACGACGAAACACAGAAATTGCATCGGAATTAAATAGAAAAGCACAATGCCGACTTAAGTACAAGAGAACTAACTCTTCCTAATGTCTGTGTTTTGAACCATTCCTGTGACACTACTTATAGATTCCGATGCTTCACTTCAGGTTTACTGTATCCCTCTGACCGTCTAATTGACGATGAAACACAGAAATCGCATCGGAATTAAATACAAATGGCACAATGTCGACTAAAGTACAAGAAAACTGACTCTTCTTACTGTCTATGTTTTGAACCATTCCTGTGACATTAGTTATAGATTCCGATGCTTCACTTCAGGTTTACTGTATCCCTCTGACCTTCTTATTGATGATGAAACACAGAAGTTGCATCGGATTTAAATGGAAAAGGCACAATGCCGACTTAAGTACAAGACAACTGACTCTTCTTACTGTCTATGTTTTGAACCATTCCTGACACACTAGTTATTGATTCCGATGCTTCACTTTAGGTTTACTGTATCCCTCTGACCCTCTTATTGACGATGAAACACAGAAATTGCATCGGAATTAAATATATAGGCACAATGCCGACTCAAGTACAAGAGGACTGGCTCTTCTTACTGTCTATATTTTGAACCATTCGTGTGACACTAGTTAAAGATTCCGATGCTTCACTTCAGGTTTACTATATCCATCTGACCTTCTTATTGACGATGAAACACAGAAATTGCATCGGAATTAAATACAAAAGGCACAATTCCGACTTAAGTACAAGAAAACTGACTCTTCTTACTGTCTATGTTTTGAACCATACCTGTGACACTAGTTATAGATTCCGATACTTCACTTCAGGTTTACTGTAACCCTCTGACCTTCTTATTGACGATGAAACACAGAAATTGCATTGGAATTAAATACAAAAGGCACAATGCCGACTTAAGTACAGGAAAACTGACTCTTCTTACTGTCTATGCTTTGAACCATTCCTGTGACACTAGTTATAGATTCCGATGCTTCACTACAGGTTTACTGTATATCTCTGACCTTCTTATTGACGATGAAACACAGAAATTGCATCGGAATTAAATACAAAAGGCACAATGCTGACTAAAGTACAAGAAAACTAACTCTTCTTACTGTCTATGTTTTGAACCATTCATGTGACACTAGTTATAGATTCCGGTGCTTCACTTCAGGTTTACTGTATCGCTCTGACCTTCTTATTGACGACGAAACACAGAAATTGCATCGGAATTAAATACAAAATGCATAATGCCGACTTAAGTACAAGAAAACTGACTCTTCTTACTGTCTATGTTTTGAACCATTCCTGTGACACTAGTTATAGATTCCGATGCTTCACTTCAGGTTTACTGTAACCCTCTGACCTTCTTATTGACGATGAAACACAGAAATTGCATTGGAATTAAATACAAAAGGCACAATGCCGACTTAAGTACAGGAAAACTGACTCTTCTTACTGTCTATGTTTTGAACCATTCCTGTGACACTAGTTATAGATTCCGATGCTTCACTTCAGGTTTACTGTATCGCTCTGACCTTCTTATTGACGATGAAACACTGAAATTGCATCGGAATTAAATACAAAAGGCACATTGCCGACTGAAGTGCAAGAAAACTGACTCTTCTTACTGTCTATGTTTTGACCCATTCCTGTGACACTAGTTATAGGTTCCGATGCTTCACTTCAGGTTTACTGTATGCCTCTGACCTTCTTATTGCCGATGAAACAGAGAAATTGCATCGGAATTAAATACAATAGCCACAATGCCGACTTAAGTAGAAGAAAACTGACTGTTCTTACTGTCTATGTTTTGAACCATTCCTGTGACACTTGTTATAGATTCCGATGCTTCACTTCACGTTTACTGTATCCCTCTGACCTTCTTATTGACGATGAAACTCAGAAATTGCATCGGAATTAAATACACAAGTCAGAATGCCGACTTAAGTACAAGAAGACTGACTCTTCTTACTGACTGCGTTTTGAACATTTCCTGTGAGACCAGTTTTAGATTCTGATGCTTCACTATATGTTTACTGTTTCCCTTGGACCTTCTTATTGACGATGAAACACAGAAATTGCATCAGAATTCAATGCAAAAGCCACAATGCCGACTTAAGTACAAGAACACTGACTCTTCTTACTATCTATGTTTTGAACCATTCCTGTGACACTAGTTATAGATTCCAATTCTTCACTTCAGGTATAGTGTATCTCTCTGACCTTCTTATTGTCGATGAAACACAGAAATTGCATCGGAATTAAATACAAAAGGCACAATGCCGACTCAAGTACAAGAAGACTGGCTCTTCTTACAGTCTATGATTTGAAACTTTCCTGTGAGACCGGTTTTAGATTCCGATACTTTACTTCTGGTTTACTGTATCCCTTGGACCTTCTTATTGACGACGAAACACAGAAATTGCATCGGAATTAAATAGAAAAGCACAATGCCGAATTAAGTACAAGAGAACTAACTCTTCCTAATGTCTGTGTTTTGAACCATTCCTGTGACACTACTTATAGATTCCGATGCTTCACTTCAGGTTTACTGTATCCCTCTGACCGTCTAATTGACGATGAAACACAGAAATCGCATCGGAATTAAATACAAAAGGCACAATGTCGACTAAAGTACAAGAAAACTGACTCTTCTTACTGTCTATGTTTTCAACCATTCCTGTGACACTAGTTAAAGATTCCGATGCTTCACTTCAGGTTTACTATATCGATCTGACCTTCTTATTGACGATGAACACCGAAATTGCATCGGAAATAAATACAAAAGGCACAATGCCGACTTAAGTACAAGAAAACTGACTCTTCTTACTGTCTATGTTTTGAACCATTCCTGTGACATTAGTTATAGACTCCGATGCTTCACTTCAGGTTTACTGTATCCCTCTGACCTTCTTATTGATGATGAAACACAGAAATTGCATCGGATTTAAATGGAAAAGGCACAATGCCGACTTAAGTACAAGAAAACTGACTCTTCTTACTGTCTATGTTTTGAACCATTCCTGACACACTAGTTATTGATTCCGATGCTTCACTTTAGGTTTACTGTATCCCTCCGACCCTCTTATTGACGATGAAACACAGAAATTGCATCGGAATTAAATACAAAAGGCACAATTCCAACTTAAGTACAAGAAAACTGACTCTTCTTACTGTCTATGTTTTGAACCATACCTGTGAACTAGTTATAGATTCCGATGCTTCACTTCAGGTTTACTGTATATCTCTGACCTTCTTATTGACGATGAAACACAGAAATTGCATCGGAACTAAATACAAAACGTACAAAGCCGACTTAGGTACAAGGAAACTGACTCTTCTTACTGTCTTTGTTTGAACCATTCCTGTGACACTAGTTATAGATTCCGATGCTTCACTTCAGGTTTACTGTGTCCCTCTGACTGTCTTATTGACGATGAAACACAGAAATGGCATCGGAATTAAATACAAAAGGCACAATGCCGACTTAAGTACAAGACAACTGACTCTTCTTACTGTCTATGTTTTGAACCATTCCTGACACACTAGTTATTGATTCCGATGCTTCACTTTAGGTTTACTGTATCCCTCTGACCCTCTTATTGACGATGAAACACAGAAATTGCATCGGAATTAAATATATAGGCACAATGCCGACT
This sequence comes from Schistocerca americana, assembly GCF_021461395.2. Lineage (NCBI taxonomy): Eukaryota > Metazoa > Arthropoda > Insecta > Orthoptera > Acrididae > Schistocerca > Schistocerca americana. The sequence continues at coordinate 234,504,468 of NC_060127.1, forward strand.
CAAGTACAAGAGGACTGGCTCTTCTTACTGTCTATATTTTGAACCATTCGTGTGACACTAGTTAAAGATTCCGATGCTTCACTTCAGGTTTACTATATCCATCTGACCTTCTTATTGACGATGAAACACAGAAATTGCATCGGAATTAAATACAAAAGGCACAATTCCGACTTAAGTACAAGAAAACTGACTCTTCTTACTGTCTATGTTTTGAACCATACCTGTGACACTAGTTATAGATTCCGATACTTCACTTCAGGTTTACTGTAACCCTCTGACCTTCTTATTGACGATGAAACACAGAAATTGCATTGGAATTAAATACAAAAGGCACAATGCCGACTTAAGTACAGGAAAACTGACTCTTCTTACTGTCTATGCTTTGAACCATTCCTGTGACACTAGTTATAGATTCCGATGCTTCACTACAGGTTTACTGTATATCTCTGACCTTCTTATTGACGATGAAACACAGAAATTGCATCGGAATTAAATACAAAAGGCACAATGCTGACTAAAGTACAAGAAAACTGACTCTTCTTACTGTCTATGTTTTGAACCATTCATGTGACACTAGTTATAGATTCCGGTGCTTCACTTCAGGTTTACTGTATCGCTCTGACCTTCTTATTGACGACGAAACACAGAAATTGCATCGGAATTAAATACAAAATGCATAATGCCGACTTAAGTACAAGAAAACTGACTCTTCTTACTGTCTATGTTTTGAACCATTCCTGTGACACTAGTTATAGATTCCGATGCTTCACTTCAGGTTTACTGTAACCCTCTGACCTTCTTATTGACGATGAAACACAGAAATTGCATTGGAATTAAATACAAAAGGCACAATGCCGACTTAAGTACAGGAAAACTGACTCTTCTTACTGTCTATGTTTTGAACCATTCCTGTGACACTAGTTATAGATTCCGATGCTTCACTTCAGGTTTACTGTATCGCTCTGACCTTCTTATTGACGATGAAACACTGAAATTGCATCGGAATTAAATACAAAAGGCACATTGCCGACTGAAGTGCAAGAAAACTGACTCTTCTTACTGTCTATGTTTTGACCCATTCCTGTGACACTAGTTATAGGTTCCGATGCTTCACTTCAGGTTTACTGTATGCCTCTGACCTTCTTATTGCCGATGAAACAGAGAAATTGCATCGGAATTAAATACAATAGCCACAATGCCGACTTAAGTAGAAGAAAACTGACTGTTCTTACTGTCTATGTTTTGAACCATTCCTGTGACACTTGTTATAGATTCCGATGCTTCACTTCACGTTTACTGTATCCCTCTGACCTTCTTATTGACGATGAAACTCAGAAATTGCATCGGAATTAAATACACAAGTCAGAATGCCGACTTAAGTACAAGAAGACTGACTCTTCTTACTGACTGCGTTTTGAACATTTCCTGTGAGACCAGTTTTAGATTCTGATGCTTCACTATATGTTTACTGTTTCCCTTGGACCTTCTTATTGACGATGAAACACAGAAATTGCATCAGAATTCAATGCAAAAGCCACAATGCCGACTTAAGTACAAGAACACTGACTCTTCTTACTATCTATGTTTTGAACCATTCCTGTGACACTAGTTATAGATTCCAATTCTTCACTTCAGGTATAGTGTATCTCTCTGACCTTCTTATTGTCGATGAAACACAGAAATTGCATCGGAATTAAATACAAAAGGCACAATGCCGACTCAAGTACAAGAAGACTGGCTCTTCTTACAGTCTATGATTTGAAACTTTCCTGTGAGACCGGTTTTAGATTCCGATACTTTACTTCTGGTTTACTGTATCCCTTGGACCTTCTTATTGACGACGAAACACAGAAATTGCATCGGAATTAAATAGAAAAGCACAATGCCGAATTAAGTACAAGAGAACTAACTCTTCCTAATGTCTGTGTTTTGAACCATTCCTGTGACACTACTTATAGATTCCGATGCTTCACTTCAGGTTTACTGTATCCCTCTGACCGTCTAATTGACGATGAAACACAGAAATCGCATCGGAATTAAATACAAAAGGCACAATGTCGACTAAAGTACAAGAAAACTGACTCTTCTTACTGTCTATGTTTTCAACCATTCCTGTGACACTAGTTAAAGATTCCGATGCTTCACTTCAGGTTTACTATATCGATCTGACCTTCTTATTGACGATGAACACCGAAATTGCATCGGAAATAAATACAAAAGGCACAATGCCGACTTAAGTACAAGAAAACTGACTCTTCTTACTGTCTATGTTTTGAACCATTCCTGTGACATTAGTTATAGACTCCGATGCTTCACTTCAGGTTTACTGTATCCCTCTGACCTTCTTATTGATGATGAAACACAGAAATTGCATCGGATTTAAATGGAAAAGGCACAATGCCGACTTAAGTACAAGAAAACTGACTCTTCTTACTGTCTATGTTTTGAACCATTCCTGACACACTAGTTATTGATTCCGATGCTTCACTTTAGGTTTACTGTATCCCTCCGACCCTCTTATTGACGATGAAACACAGAAATTGCATCGGAATTAAATACAAAAGGCACAATTCCAACTTAAGTACAAGAAAACTGACTCTTCTTACTGTCTATGTTTTGAACCATACCTGTGAACTAGTTATAGATTCCGATGCTTCACTTCAGGTTTACTGTATATCTCTGACCTTCTTATTGACGATGAAACACAGAAATTGCATCGGAACTAAATACAAAACGTACAAAGCCGACTTAGGTACAAGGAAACTGACTCTTCTTACTGTCTTTGTTTGAACCATTCCTGTGACACTAGTTATAGATTCCGATGCTTCACTTCAGGTTTACTGTGTCCCTCTGACTGTCTTATTGACGATGAAACACAGAAATGGCATCGGAATTAAATACAAAAGGCACAATGTCGACTAAAGTACAAGAAAACTGACTCTTCTTACTGTCTATGTTTTCAACCATTCCTGTGACACTAGTTAAAGATTCCGATGCTTCACTTCACGTTTACTGTATCCCTCTGAGCTACTTATTGTCGATGAAACACAGAAATTGCATCGGAATTAAATACAAAAGGCACAATGCCGACTCAAGTACAAGAAGACTGGCTCTTCTTACAGTCTATGCTTTGAAACTTTCCTGTGAGACCGGTTTTAGATTCCGATGCTTTACTTCACGTTTACTGTATCCCTTGGACCTTCTTATTGACGACGAAACACAGAAATTGCATCGGAATTAAATAGAAAAGGCGCAATAAAGACTTAAGTACAAGAAAACTGACACTCCTTACTGTCTATGTTTTGAACCATTCCTTTGACACTAGTTACACATTCCGATGCTTCACTTCAGGTTTACTGTAACCCTCTGACCTTCTTATTGACGATGAAACACAGAAATTGTATCGTAATTAAATACATAGGCACAATGCCGACTCAAGTACAAGAAGACTGGCTCCTGTTACTGTCTATGATTTGAACCATTCCTGTGACAATAGTGATAGATTCCGATGCTTCACTTCAGGTTTACTGTATCCCTCTGACCTTCATATTGACAATGAAACCCAGAAATTGCATCGGAATTAAATGGAAAAGGCACAATGCCGACTTAACTACAAGAAAACTGACTCTTCTTACTGTCTATGTTTTGAAGCATTCTCGTGACACTAGTTATAGATTCCGATGTTTTACTTCAGGTTCACTGTATCTCTCTGACCTTCTTATTGACAATGAAACACAGAATTGCATCGGAATTAAATACAAAAGCAGAATGCCGACTTAAGTACAAGAGAACTGACTCTACCTACTGTCTATGTTTGAACCATTCCTGTGACACTAGTTATAGATTACGATGCTTAACATCGGGTTTACTGTATCCCACTGACCTTCTTATTGACGATGAAACACAGAAATTGCATCGGAATTAATTACAAAAAGCACAATGCCGACTCAAGGACAAGAAGACTGGCTCCTCTTACTGTCTATGTTTTGAACCATTCCTGTGACACTAGTTATAGATTCCGATGCTTCACTTCTGGTTTACTGTGTCCCTCTGACCTTCTTATTGACGATGAAACACAGAAGTGGCATCGGAATTAAATACAAAAGGCACAATGCCGCCATAAGTACAAGACACCTGACCCTTCTTACTGTCTATGTTTTGAACCATTCATGTGACACAAGTTATAGATTCCGATGCTTCACTTCAGGTTTACTGTATCTCTCTGACCTTGTTATTGACGATGAAACACAGAAAATGCATCGGAATTATATTCAAAAGGCACAATGCCGACTTAAGTACAAGAAAACTGACTCTTCTTACTGTCTATGTTTTGAACCATACCTGTGACACTAGTTATAGATTCCGATACTTCACTTCAGGTTTACTGTATATCTCTGACCTTCTTATTGACGATGAAACACAGCAATTGTATCGGAATTAAATAAAAAAGGCACAATGCTGACTAAAGTACAAGAAAACTGACTCTTCTTAGTGTCTATGTTTTGAACCATTCATGTGACACTAGTTATAGATTCCGGTGCTTCACTTCAGGTTTACTGTATCGCTCTGACCTTCTTATTGACGACGAAACACAGAAATTGCATCGGAATTAAATACAAAAGGCACAATGCCGACTTAAGTACAAGAAAACTGACTCTTCTTACTGTCTATGCTTTGAACCATTCCTGTGACACTAGTTATAGATTCCGATGCTTCACTTCAGGTTTACTGTAACCCTCTGACCTTCTTATTGACGATGAAACACAGAAATTGCATTGGAATTAAATACAAAAGGCACAATGCCGACTTAAGTACAGGAAAACTGACTCTTCTTACTGTCTATGTTTTGAACCATTCCTGTGACACTAGTTATAGATTCCGATGCTTCACTTCAGGTTTACTGTATCGCTCTGACCTTCTTATTGACGATGAAACACTGAAATTGCATCGGAATTAAATACAAAAGGCACATAGCCGACTTAAGTGCAAGAAAACTGACTCTTCTTACTGTCTATGTTTTGACCCATTCCTGTGACACTAGTTATAGGTTCCGATGCTTCACTTCAGGTTTAGTGTATGCCGCTGACCTTCTTATTGCCGATGAAACAGAGAAATTGCATCGGAATTAAATACAATAGGCACAATGCCGACTTAAGTAGAAGAAAACTGACTGTTCTTACTGTCTATGTTTTGAACCATTCCTGTGACACTTGTTATAGATTCCGATGCTTCACTTCACGTTTACTGTATCCCTCTGACCTTCTTATTGACGATGAAACTCAGAAATTGCATCGGAATTAAATACACAAAGCACAATGCCGACTTAAGTACAAGAAGACTGACTCTTCTTACTGACTACGTTTTGAACATTTCCTGTGAGACCAGTTTTAGATTCTGATGCTTCACTATATGTTTACTGTTTCCCTTGGACCTTTTTATTGACGATGAAACACAGAAATTGCATCAGAATTCAATGCAAAAGCCACAATGCCGACTTAAGTACAAGAACACTGACTCTTCTTACTATCTATGTTTTGAACCATTCCTGTGACACTAGTTATAGATTCCAATGCTTCACTTCAGGTATACTGTATCTCTCTGACCTTCTTATTGTTGATGAAACACAGAAATTGCATCGGAATTAAATACAAAAGGCACAATGCCGACTGAAGTACAAGAAGACTGGCTCTTCTTACAGTCTATGTTTTGAAACTTTCCTGTGAGACCGGTTTTAGATTCCGATGCTTTACTTCTGGTTTACTGTATCCCTTGAACCTTCTTATTGACGACGAAACACAGAAATTGCATCGGAATTAAATAGAAAAGCACAATGCCGACTTAAGTACAAGAGAACTGACTCTTCCTAATGTCAGTGTTTTGAACCATTCCTGTGACACTACTTATAGATTCCGATGCTTCACTTCAGGTTTACTGTATCCCTCTGACCGTCTAATTGACGATGAAACACAGAAATCGCATCGGAATTAAATACAAAAGGCACAATGTCGACTAAAGTACAAGAAAACTGACTCTTCTTACTGTCTATGTTTTCAACCATTCCTGTGACACTAGTTATAGATTCCGATGCTTCACTTCAGGTTTACTGTATCACTCTGACCTTCTTATTGACGACAAAACACAGAAATTGCATCGGAATTAAATACAAAAGGCACAATGCCGACTTAAGTACAAGAAAACTGACTCTTCTTACTGACTACGTTTTGAACATTTCCTGTGAGACCAGTTTTAGATTCTGATGCTTCACTATATGTTTACTGTTTCCCTTGGACCTTTTTATTGACGATGAAACACAGAAATTGCATCAGAATTCAATGCAAAAGCCACAATGCCGACTTAAGTACAAGAACACTGACTCTTCTTACTATCTATGTTTTGAACCATTCCTGTGACACTAGTTATAGATTCCAATGCTTCACTTCAGGTATACTGTATCTCTCTGACCTTCTTATTGTTGATGAAACACAGAAATTGCATCGGAATTAAATACAAAAGGCACAATGCCGACTGAAGTACAAGAAGACTGACTCTTCTTACTGACTACGTTTTGAACATTTCCTGTGAGACCAGTTTTAGATTCTGATGCTTCACTATATGTTTACTGTTTCCCTTGGACCTTTTTATTGACGATGAAACACAGAAATTGCATCAGAATTCAATGCAAAAGCCACAATGCCGACTTAAGTACAAGAACACTGACTCTTCTTACTATCTATGTTTTGAACCATTCCTGTGACACTAGTTATAGATTCCGATGCTTCACTTCAGGTTTACTATATCCATCTGACCTTCGTATTGACGATGAACACCGAAATTGCATCGGAAATAAATACAAAAGGCACAATGCCGACTTAAGTACAAGAAAACTGACTCTTCTTACTGTCTATGTTTTGAACAATTCCTGTGACATTAGTTATAGATTCCGATGCTTCACTTCAGGTTTACTGTATCCCTCTGACCTTCTTATTGATGATGAAACACAGAAATTGCATCGGATTTAAATGGAAAAGGCACAATGCCGACTTAAGTACAAGACAACTGACTCTTCTTACTGTCTATGTTTTGAACCATTCCTGACACACTAGTTATTGATTCCGATGCTTCACTTTAGGTTTACTGTATCCCTCTGACCCTCTTATTGACGATGAAACACAGAAATTGCATCGGAATTAAATACAAAAGGCACAATTCCGACTTAAGTACAAGAAAACTGACTCTTCTTACTGTCTATGTTTTGAACCATACCTGTGAACTAGTTATAGATTCCGATGCTTCTCTTCAGGTTTACTGTATATCTCTGACCTTCTTATTGACGATGAAACACAGAAATTGCATCGGAATTAAATACAAAAGGTACAATGCTGACTTAAGTACAAGACAACTGACTCTTCTTACTGTCTATGTTTTGAACCATTCATGTGACACTAGTTATAGATTCCGATGCTTCACTTCTGGTTTACTGTATCACTCTGACCTTCTTATTGACGACAAAACACAGAAATTGCATCGGAATTAAATACAAAAGGCACAATGCCGACTTAAGTACAAGAAAACTGACTCTTCTTACTGTCTATGTTTTGAACCATTCCTGTGACACTAGTTATAGATTCCGATGCTTCACTTCAGGTTTACTGTATCCCTCTGACCTTCTTATTGACAATGAAACACAGAAATTGCATTGGAATTAAATACAAAAGGCACAATGCCGACTTAAGTACAGGAAAACTGACTCTTTTTACTGTCTATGCTTTGAACCATTCCTGTGACACTAGTTATAGATTCCGATGCTTCACTACAGGTTTACTGTATCCCTCTGACCTTCTTATTGACGATGAAACACTGAAATTGCATCGGAAATAAATACAAAGGGCACAATGCCGACTTAAGTGCAAGAAAACTGACTCTTCTTACTGTCTATGTTTTGACCCATTCCTGTGACACTAGTTATAGGTTCCGATGCTTCACTTCACGTTTACTGTATCCCTCTGACCTTCTTATTGACGATGAATCTCAGAAATTGCATCGGAATTAAATACACAAGGCACAATGCCGACTTAAGTACAAGAAGACAGACTCTTCTTACTGACTACGTTTTGAACATATCCTGTGCGACCAGTTTTAGATTCTGATGCTTCACTATATGTTTACTGTTTCCCTTGGACCTTTTAAATTGACGATGAAACACAGAAATTGCATCAGAATTCAATGCAAAAGGCACAATGCCGACTTAAGTACAAGAACACTGACTCTTTTACTATCTATGTTTTGAACCATTCCTGTGACACTAGTTATAGATTCCAATGCTACACTTCAGATTTACTGTATCTCTCTGACCTTCTTATTGTCGTTGAAACACAGAAATTGCATCGGAATTAAATACAAAAGGCACAATGCCGACTCAAGTACAAGAACACTGGCTCTTCTTACAGTCTATGTTTTGAAACTCTCCTGTGAGACCGGTTTTAGATTCCGATGCTTTACTTCTGGTTTACTGTATCCCTTGGACCTTCTCATTGACGACGAAACACAGAAATTGCATCGGAATTAAATAGAAAAGGCACAATGCCGACTTAAGTACAAGAAAACTGACTCTTCTTACTGACTATGTTTTGAACCATTCCTGTGACACTAGTTACACATTCCGATGCTTCACTTCAGGTTTACTGTATCCCTCGGACCTTCTTATTGACGATGAAACACAGAAATTGCATCGGAATTAAACACATAGGCACAATGCCGACTCAAGTACAAGAAGACTGGCTCCTCTTACTGTCTATGATTTTAACCATTCCTGTGACACTAGTTATAGATTCCGATGTTTCACTTCAGGTTTACTGTATCCCTCTGACTTTCTTAAAGACAATGAAACACAGAAATTCCATCGGAATTAAATAGAAAAGGCACAATGCCGACATAAGTACAAGAAAAATGACTCTTCTTACTGTCTATGTTTTGAAGCATTCTCGAGACACTAGTTATAGATTTCGATGCTTCACTTCAGGTTTACTGTATCCCTCTGACCTTGTTATTGACGACGAAACACAGAAATTGCATCGGAATTATATTCAAAAGGCACAATGCCGACTTAGGTACAAGAAAACTGACACTTTACACTGTCTTTGTTTGAACCATTCCTGTGACACTAGATATAGATTCCGATGCTTCACTTTAGGTTTAGTGTATCCCTCTGACATTCTTAATGACGATGAAACACAGAAATTGCTTCGGAATTAAATATATAGGCACAATGCCGACTCAAGTACAAAAGGACTGGCTCATCTTACTGTCTATATTTTGAACAATTCCTGTGACACTAGTTATTAATTCCGATGCTTCATTCAGGTTTACTGTCTCGCTCTGACGTTCTTATTGACGATAGAACACAGAAATTCAATCGGAATTAAATTCAAAAGGCACAATGCCGACGTAAGTACAAGAAAATTGACTCTTCTTAATGTCTATGTTTTGAACCATTCCTGTGACACTAGTTATGGATTCCGATGGTTCACTTCAGGTTTACTGTATCCCTGTGACCTTCTTATTGACGATGAAACACAGAAATTGCATCGGAATTAATTACAAAAGGCACAATGCCACCCTAAGTACAAGACAACTGACCCTTCTTACTGTCTATGCTTTGAACCATTCATGTGACACTAGTTATAGATTCCGATGCTTCACTTCAGGTTTACTGTATCCCTCTGACCTTGTTATTGACGATGAAACACAGAAATTGCATCGGAATTATATTCAAAAGGCACAATGCCGACTTAGGTACAAGAAAACTGACTCTTCTTACTGTCTTTGTTTGAACCATACCTGTGACACTACTTATAGATTCCGATGCTTCACTTCAGGTTTACTGTATCCCTCTGACCGTCTTATTGACGATGAAACACAGAAATGGCATCGGAATTAAATAGAAAAGGCACAATGTCGACCAAAGTTAAAGATTCCGATGCTTCACTTCAGGTTTACTATATCCATCTCACCTTCTTATTGACGATGAACACCGAAATTGCATCGGAAATAAATACAAAAGGCACAATGCCGACTTAAGTACAAGAAAACTGACTCTTCTTACAGTCTATGCTTTGAACCATTCCTGTGACACTAGTTATAGATTCCGATGCTTCACTTCAGGTTTACTGTATCCCTCTGACCTTCTTATTGATGATGAAACACAGAAATTGCATCGGATTTAAATGGAAAAGGCACAATGCCGACTTAAGTACATGAAAACTGACTCTTCTTACTGTCTATGTTTTGAACCATTCCTGACACACTAGTTATTGATTCCGATGCTTCACTTTAGGTTTCCTGTATCCCTCTGACCCTCTTATTGACGATGAAACACAGAAATTGCATCGGAATTAAATACAAAAGGCACAATGCCGACTTAAGTACAAGAAAACTGACTCTTCTTACTGTCTATGTTTTGAACCATTCCTGTGACACTAGTTATAGATTCCGATGCATTACTTCTGGTTTACTGTATCCCTATGACCTTCTTATTGAAGATGTAACACTGAAATTGCATCGGAATTAAATACAAAAGGCACAATGCCGACTTAAGTGCAAGAAAACTGTCTCTTCTTACTGTCTATGTTTTGACCCATACCTGTGACACTATTTATAGGTTCTGATGCTTTTCTTCAGGTTTACTGTATGCCTCTGACCTTCTTATTGACGATGAAACAGAGAAATTGCATCGGAATTAAATACAATAGGCACAATGCCGACTTAAGTAGAAGAAAACTGACTGTTCTTACTGTCTATGTTTTAAACCATTCCTGTGACACTTGTTATAGATTCCGATGCTTCACTTCACGTTTACTGTATCCCTCTGACCTTGTTATTGACGATGAAACTCAGAAATTGCATCGGAATAAAATTCACAAGGCACAATGCCGACTTACGTACAAGAAGACTGACTCTTCTTACTGACTACGTTTTGAACATTTCCTGTGAGACCAGTTTTAGATTCTGATGCTTCACTATATGTTTACTGTTTCCCTTGGACCTTCTTATTGACGATGAAACACAGAAATTGCATCAGAATTCAATGCACAAGGCACAATGCCGACTTAAGTACAAGAAGACTGACTCTTCTTACTGACTACGTTTTGAACATTTCCTGTGAGACCAGTTTTAGATTCTGATGCTTCACTATATGTTTACTGTTTCCCTTGGACCTTCTTATTGACGATGAAACACAGAAATTGCATCAGAATTCAATGCAAAAGCCACAATGCCGACTTAAGTACAAGAACACTGACTCTTCTTACTATCTATGTTTTGAACCATTCCTGTGACACTAGTTATAGATTCCAATGCTTCACTTCAGGTATACTGTATATCTCTGACCTTCTTATTGTTGATGAAACACAGAAATTGCATCGGAATTAAATACAAAAGGCACAATGCCGACTCAAGTACAAGAAGACTGGCTCTTCTTACAGTCTATGTTTTGAAACTTTCCTGTGAGACCGGTTATAGATTCCGATGCTTTACTTCTGGTTTACTGTATCCCTTGGACCTTCTTATTGACGACGAAACACAGAAATTGCATCGGAATTAAATAGAAAAGCACAATGCCGACTTAAGTACAAGAGAACTGACTCTTCCTAATGTCAGTGTTTTGAACCATTCCTGTGACACTACTTATAGATTCCGATGCTTCACTTCAGGTTTACTGTATCCCTCTGACCGTCTAATTGACGATGAAACACAGAAATCGCATCGGAATTAAATACAAAAGGCACAATGTCGACTAAAGTACAAGAAAACTGACTCTTCTTACTGTCTGTGTTTTCAACCATTCCTGTGACACTAGTTAAAGATTCCGATGCTTCACTTCAGGTTTACTATATCCATCTGACCTTCTTATTGACGATGAACACCGAAATTGCATCGGAAATAAATACAAAAGGCACAATGCCGACTTAAGTACAAGAAAACTGACTCTTCTTACTGTCTATGTTTTGAACAATTCCTGTGACATTAGTTGTAGATTCCGATGCTTCACTTCAGGTTTACTGTATCCCTCTGACCTTCTTATTGATGATGAAACACAGAAATTGCATCGGATTTAAATGGAAAAGGCACAATGCCGACTTAAGTACAAGACAACTGACTCTTCTTACTGTCTATGTTTTGAACCATTCCTGACACACTAGTTATTGATTCCGATGCTTCACTTTAGGTTTACTGTATCCCTCTGACCCTCTTATTGACGATGAAACACAGAAATTGCATCGGAATTAAATACAAAAGGCACAATTCCGACTTAAGTACAAGAAAACTGACTCTTCTTACTGTCTATGTTTTGAACCATACCTGTGAACTAGTTATAGGTTCCGATGCTTCACTTCAGGTTTACTGTATATCTCTGACCTTCTTATTGACGATGAAACACAGAAATTGCATCGGAATTAAATACAAAAGGTACAATGCTGACTTAAGTACAAGACAACTGACTCTTCTTACCGTCTATGTTTTGAACCATTCATGTGACACTAGTTATAGATTCCGATGCTTCACTTCAGGTTTACTGTATCACTCTGACCTTCTTATTGACGACGAAACACAGAAATTGCATCGGAATTAAATACAAAAGGCACAATGCCGACTTAAGTACAAGAAAACTGACTCTTCTTACTGTCTATGTTTTGAACCGTTCCTGTGACACTAGTTATAGATTCCGATGCTTCACTTCAGGTTTACTGTATCCCTCTGACCTTCTTATTGACAATGAAACACAGAAATTGCATTGGAATTAAATACAAAAGGCACAATGCCGACTTAAGTACAGGAAAACTGACTCTTTTTACTGTCTATGTTTTGAACCATTCCTGTGACACTAGTTATAGATTCCGATGCTTCACTACAGGTTTACTGTATCCCTCTGACCTTCTTATTGACGATGAAACACTGAAATTGCATCGGAATTAAATACAAAGGGCACAATGCCGACTTAAGTGCAAGAAAACTGACTCTTCTTACTGTCTATGTTTTGACCCATTCCTGTGACACTAGTTATAGGTTCCGATGCTTCACTTCACGTTTACTGTATCCCTCTGACCTTCTTATTGACGATGAATCTCAGAAATTGCATCGGAATTAAATACACAAGGCACAATGCCGACTTAAGTACAAGAAGACAGACTCTTCTTACTGACTACGTTTTGAACATATCCTGTGCGACCAGTTTTAGATTCTGATGCTTCACTATATGTTTACTGTTTCCCTTGGACCTTTTAAATTGACGATGAAACACAGAAATTGCATCAGAATTCAATGCAAAAGGCACCATGCCGACTTAAGTACAAGAACACTGACTCTTTTACTATCTATGTTTTGAACCATTCCTGTGACACTAGTTATAGATTCCAATGCTACACTTCAGATTTACTGTATCTCTCTGACCTTCTTATTGTCGTTGAAACACAGAAATTGCATCGGAATTAAATACAAAAGGCACAATGCCGACTCAAGTACAAGAACACTGGCTCTTCTTACAGTCTATGTTTTGAAACTTTCCTGTGAGACCGGTTTTAGATTCCGATGCTTTACTTCTGGTTTACTGTATCCCTTGGACCTTCTCATTGACGACGAAACACAGAAATTGCATCGGAATTAAATAGAAAAGGCACAATGCCGACTTAAGTACAAGAAAACTGACTCTTCTTACTGACTATGTTTTGAACCATTCCTGTGACACTAGTTACACATTCCGATGCTTCACTTCAGGTTTACTGTATCCCTCGGACCTTCTTATTGACGATGAAACACAGAAATTGCATCGGAATTAAATACATAGGCACGATGCCGACTCAAGTACAAGAAGACTGGCTCCTCTTACTGTCTATGATTTTAACCATTCCTGTGACACTAGTTATAGATTCCGATGTTTCACTTCAGGTTTACTGTATCCCTCTGACTTTCTTAAAGACAATGAAACACAGAAATTCCATCGGAATTAAATAGAAAAGGCACAATGCCGACATAAGTACAAGAAAAATGACTCTTCTTACTGTCTATGTTTTGAAGCATTCTCGAGACACTAGTTATAGATTTCGATGCTTCACTTCAGGTTTACTGTATCCCTCTGACCTTGTTATTGACGACGAAACACAGAAATTGCATCGGAATTATATTCAAAAGGCACAATGCCGACTTAGGTACAAGAAAACTGACTCTTTACACTGTCTTTGTTTGAACCATTCCTGTGACACTAGATATAGATTCCGATGCTTCACTTTAGGTTTAGTGTATCCCTCTGACATTCTTAATGACGATGAAACACAGAAATTGCTTCGGAATTAAATATATAGGCACAATGCCGACTCAAGTACAAAAGGACTGGCTCATCTTACTGTCTATATTTTGAACAATTCCTGTGACACTAGTTATTAATTCCGATGCTTCATTCAGGTTTACTGTCTCGCTCTGACGTTCTTATTGACGATAGAACACAGAAATTCAATCGGAATTAAATTCATAAGGCACAATGCAGACGTAAGTACAAGAAAATTGACTCTTCTTAATGTCTATGTTTTGAACCATTCCTGTGACACTAGTTATGGATTCCGATGGTTCACTTCAGGTTTACTGTATCCCTGTGACCTTCTTATTGACGATGAAACACAGAAATTGCATCGGAATTAAATACAAAAGGCACAATGCCACCCTAAGTACAAGACAACTGACCCTTCTTACTGTCTATGCTTTGAACCATTCATGTGACACTAGTTATAGATTCCGATGCTTCACTTCAGGTTTACTGTATCCCTCTGACCTTGTTATTGACGATGAAACACAGAAATTGCATCGGAATTATATTCAAAAGGCACAATGCCGACTTAGGTACAAGAAAACTGACTCTTCCTACTGTCTTTGTTTGAACCATACCTGTGACACTACTTATAGATTCCGATGCTTCACTTCAGGTTTACTGTATCCCTCTGACCGTCTTATTGACGATGAAACACAGAAATGGCATCGGAATTAAATAGAAAAGGCACAATGTCGACCAAAGTTAAAGATTCCGATGCTTCACTTCAGGTTTACTATATCCATCTCACCTTCTTATTGACGATGAACACCGAAATTGCATCGGAAATAAATACAAAAGGCACAATGCCGACTTAAGTACAAGAAAACTGACTCTTCTTACAGTCTATGCTTTGAACCATTCCTGTGACACTAGTTATAGATTCCGATGCTTCACTTCAGGTTTACTGTATCCCTCTGACCTTCTTATTGATGATGAAACACAGAAATTGCATCGGATTTAAATGGAAAAGGCACAATGCCGACTTAAGTACATGAAAACTGACTCTTCTTACTGTCTATGTTTTGAACCATTCCTGACACACTAGTTATTGATTCCGATGCTTCACTTTAGGTTTCCTGTATCCCTCTGACCCTCTTATTGACGATGAAACACAGAAATTGCATCGGAATTAAATACAAAAGGCACAATGCCGACTTAAGTACAAGAAAACTGACTCTTCTTACTGTCTATGTTTTGAACCATTCCTGTGACACTAGTTATTGATTCCGATGCTTTACTTCTGGTTTACTGTATCCCTATGACCTTCTTATTGAAGATGTAACACTGAAATTGCATCGGAATTAAATACAAAAGGCACAATGCCGACTTAAGTGCAAGAAAACTGTCTCTTCTTACTGTCTATGTTTTGACCCATTCCTGTGACACTATTTATATTTTCTGATGCTTTTCTTCAGGTTTACTGTATGCCTCTGACCTTCTTATTGACGATGAAACAGAGAAATTGCATCGGAATTAAATACAATAGGCACAATGCCGGCTTAAGTAGAAGAAAACTGACTGTTCTTACTGTCTATGTTTTAAACCATTCCTGTGACACTTGTTATAGATTCCGATGCTTCACTTCACGTTTACTGTATCCCTCTGACCTTGTTATTGACGATGAAACTCAGAAATTGCATCGGAATTAAATTCACAAGGCACAATGCCGACTTAAGTACAAGAAGACTGACTCTTCTTACTGACTACGTTTTGAACATTTCCTGTGAGACCGGTTTTAGATTCTGATGCTTCACTATATGTTTACTGTTTCCCTTGGACCTTCTTATTGACGATGAAACACAGAAATTGCATCAGAATTCAATGCACAAGGCACAATGCCGACTTAAGTACAAGAAGACTGACTCTTCTTACTGACTACGTTTTGAACATTTTCTGTGAGTCCAGTTTTAGATTCTGATGCTTCACTATATGTTTACTGTATCCCTTGGACCTTCTTATTGACGACGAAACACAGAAATTGCATCGGAATTAAATAGAAAAGGCACAATGCCGACTCAAGTACAAGAAGACTGGCTCCTCTTACTGTCTATGTTTTGAACCATTCCTGTGACACTAGTTATAGATTCCGATGTTTCACTTCAGGTTTACTGTATCCCTCTGACATTCTTATTGACAATGAAACACAGAAATTCCATCGGAATTAAAGAGAAAAGGCACAATGCCGACATAAGTACAAGAAAACTGACTCTTCTTACTGTCTTTGTTTGAACCATACCTGTGACACTACTTATAGATTCCGATGCTTCACTTCAGGTTTACTGTATCCCTCTGACCGTCTTATTGACGATGAAACACAGAAATGGCATCGGAATTAAATAGAAAAGGCACAATGTCGACCAAAGTTAAAGATTCCGATGCTTCACTTCAGGTTTACTATATCCATCTCACCTTCTTATTGACGATGAACACCGAAATTGCATCGGAAATAAATACAAAATGCACAATGCCGACTTAAGTACAAGAAAACTGACTCTTCTTACAGTCTATGCTTTGAACCATTCCTGTGACACTAGTTATAGATTCCGATGCTTCACTTCAGGTTTACTGTATCCCTCTGACCTTCTTATTGATGATGAAACACAGAAATTGCATCGGATTTAAATGGAAAAGGCACAATGCCGACTTAAGTACATGAAAACTGACTCTTCTTACTGTCTATGTTTTGAACCATTCCTGACACACTAGCTATTGATTCCGATGCTTCACTTTAGGTTTCCTGTATCCCTCTGACCCTCTTATTGACGATGAAACACAGAAATTGCATCGGAATTAAATACAAAAGGCACAATGCCGACTTAAGTACAAGAAAACTGACTCTTCTTACTGTCTATGTTTTGAACCATTCCTGTGACACTAGTTATTGATTCCGATGCTTTACTTCTGGTTTACTGTATCCCTATGACCTTCTTATTGAAGATGTAACACTGAAATTGCATCGGAATTAAATACAAAAGGCACAATGCCGACTTAAGTGCAAGAAAACTGTCTCTTCTTACTGTCTATGTTTTGACCCATTCCTGTGACACTATTTATAGGTTCTGATGCTTTTCTTCAGGTTTACTGTATGCCTCTGACCTTTTTATTGACGATGAAACAGAGAAATTGCATCGGAATTAAATACAATAGGCACAATGCCGACTTAAGTAGAAGAAAACTGACTGTTCTTACTGTCTATGTTTTAATCCATTCCTGTGACACTTGTTATAGATTCCGATGCTTCACTTCACGTTTACTGTATCCCTCTGACCTTGTTATTGACGATGAAACTCAGAAATTGCATCGGAATTAAATTCACAAGGCACAATTCCGACGTAAGTACAAGAAGACTGACTCTTCTTACTGACTACGTTTTGAACATTTTCTGTGAGTCCAGTTTTAGATTCTGATGCTTCACTATATGTTTACTGTATCCCTTGGACCTTCTTATTGACGACGAAACACAGAAATTGCATCGGAATTAAATAGAAAAGGCACAATGCCGACTCAAGTACAAGAAGACTGGCTCCTCTTACTGTCCATGTTTTGAACCATTCCTGTGACACTAGTTACAGATTCCGATGCTTAACTTCAGGTTTACTGTATCCCTCGGACCTTCTTATTGACGATGAAACACAGAAATTGCATCGGAATTAAATACATAGGCACAATGCCGACTCAAGTACAAGAAGACTGGCTCCTCTTACTGTCTATGATTTTAACCATTCCTGTGACACTAGTTATAGATTCCGATGTTTCACTTCAGGTTTACTGTATCCCTCTGACTTTCTTAAAGACAATGAAACACAGAAATTCCATCGGAATTAAATAGAAAAGGCACAATGCCGACATAAGTACAAGAAAAATGACTGTTCTTACTGTCTATGTTTTAATCCATTCCTGTGACACTTGTTATAGATTCCGATGCTTCACTTCAGGTTTACTGTATCCCTCGGACCTTCTTATTGACGATGAAACACAGAAATTGCATCGGAATTAAATACATAGGCACAATGCCGACTCAAGTACAAGAAGACTGGCTCCTCTTACTGTCTATGATTTTAACCATTCCTGTGACACTAGTTACAGATTCCGATGCTTCACTTCAGGTTTACTGTATCCCTCGGACCTTTTTATTGACGATGAAACAGAGAAATTGCATCGGATTTAAATACAATAGGCACAATGCCGACTTAAGTAGAAGAAAACTGACTGTTCTTACTGTCTATGTTTTAATCCATTCCTGTGACACTTGTTATAGATTCCGATGCTTCACTTCACGTTTACTGTATCCCTCTGACCTTGTTATTGACGATGAAACTCAGAAATTGCATCGGAATTAAATTCACAAGGCACAATTCCGACGTAAGTACAAGAAGACTGACTCTTCTTACTGACTACGTTTTGAACATTTCCTGTGAGACCAGTTTTAGACTCTGATGCTTCACTATATGTTTACTGTTTCCCTTGGACCTTCTTATTGACGATGAAACACAGAAATTGCATCAGAATTCAATGCACAAGGCACAATGCCGACTTAAGTACAAGAAGACTGACTCTTCTTACTGACTACGCTTTGAACATTTTCTGTGAGTCCAGTTTTAGATTCTGATGCTTCACTATATGTTTACTGTATCCCTTGGACCTTCTTATTGACGACGAAACACAGAAATTGCATCGGAATTAAATAGAAAAGGCACAATGCCGACTCAAGTACAAGAAGACTGGCTCCTCTTACTGTCTATGTTTTGAACCATTCCTGTGACACTAGTTACAGATTCCGATGCTTAACTTCAGGTTTACTGTATCCCTCGGACCTTCTTATTGACGACGAAACACAGAAATTGCATCGGAATTATATTCAAAAGGCACAATGCCGACTTAGGTACAAGAAAACTGACTCTTTACACTGTCTTTGTTTGAACCATTCCTGTGACACTAGATATAGATTCCGATGCTTCACTTTAGGTTTAGTGTATCCCTCTGACATTCTTAATGACGATGAAACACAGAAATTGCTTCGGAATTAAATATATAGGCACAATGCCGACTCAAGTACAAAAGGACTGGCTCATCTTACTGTCTATATTTTGAACAATTCCTGTGACACTAGTTATTAATTCCGATGCTTCATTCAGGTTTACTGTCTCGCTCTGACGTTCTTATTGACGATAGAACACAGAAATTCAATCGGAATTAAATTCAAAAGGCACAATGCCGACGTAAGTACAAGAAAATTGACTCTTCTTAATGTCTATGTTTTGAACCATTCCTGTGACACTAGTTATGGATTCCGATGGTTCACTTCAGGTTTACTGTATCCCTGTGACCTTCTTATTGACGATGAAACACAGAAATTGCATCGGAATTAAATTCAAAAGGCACAATGCCACCCTAAGTACAAGACAACTGACCCTTCTTACTGTCTATGCTTTGAACCATTCATGTGACACTAGTTATAGATTCCGATGCTTCACTTCAGGTTTACTGTATCCCTCTGACCTTGTTATTGACGATGAAACACAGAAATTGCATCGGAATTATATTCAAAAGGCACAATGCCGACTTAGGTACAAGAAAACTGACTCTTCCTACTGTCTTTGTTTGAACCATACCTGTGACACTACTTATAGATTCCGATGCTTCACTTCAGGTTTACTGTATCCCTCTGACCGTCTTATTGACGATGAAACACAGAAATGGCATCGGAATTAAATAGAAAAGGCACAATGTCGACCAAAGTTAAAGATTCCGATGCTTCACTTCAGGTTTACTATATCCATCTCACCTTCTTATTGACGATGAACACCGAAATTGCATCGGAAATAAATACAAAAGGCACAATGCCGACTTAAGTACAAGAAAACTGACTCTTCTTACAGTCTATGCTTTGAACCATTCCTGTGACACTAGTTATAGATTCCGATGCTTCACTTCAGGTTTACTGTATCCCTCTGACCTTCTTATTGATGATGAAACACAGAAATTGCATCGGATTTAAATGGAAAAGGCACAATGCCGACTTAAGTACATGAAAACTGACTCTTCTTACTGTCTATGTTTTGAACCATTCCTGACACACTAGTTATTGATTCCGATGCTTCACTTTAGGTTTCCTGTATCCCTCTGACCCTCTTATTGACGATGAAACACAGAAATTGCATCGGAATTAAATACAAAAGGCACAATGCCGACTTAAGTACAAGAAAACTGACTCTTCTTACTGTCTATGTTTTGAACCATTCCTGTGACACTAGTTATTGATTCCGATGCTTTACTTCTGGTTTACTGTATCCCTATGACCTTCTTATTGAAGATGTAACACTGAAATTGCATCGGATTTAAATACAAAAGGCACAATGCCGACTTAAGTGCAAGAAAACTGTCTCTTCTTACTGTCTATGTTTTGACCCATTCCTGTGACACTATTTATAGGTTCTGATGCTTTTCTTCAGGTTTACTGTATGCCTCTGACCTTCTTATTGACGATGAAACAGAGAAATTGCATCGGAATTAAATACAATAGGCACAATGCCGACTTAAGTAGAAGAAAACTGACTGTTCTTACTGTCTATGTTTTAAACCATTCCTGTGACACTTGTTATAGATTCCGATGCTTCACTTCACGTTTACTGTATCCCTCTGACCTTGTTATTGACGATGAAACTCAGAAATTGCATCGGAATTAAATTCACAAGGCACAATGCCGACTTAAGTACAAGAAGACTGACTCTTCTTACTGACTACGTTTTGAACATTTCCTGTGAGACCAGTTTTAGATTCTGATGCTTCACTATATGTTTACTGTTTCCCTTGGACCTTCTTATTGACGATGAAACACAGAAATTGCATCAGAATTCAATGCACAAGGCACAATGCCGACTTAAGTACAAGAAGACTGACTCTTCTTACTGACTACGTTTTGAACATTTTCTGAGAGTCCAGTTTTAGATTCTGATGCTTCACTATATGTTTACTGTATCCCTTGGACCTTCTTATTGACGACGAAACACAGAAATTGCATCGGAATTAAATAGAAAAGGCACAATGCCGACTCAAGTACAAGAAGACTGGCTCCTCTTACTGTCTATGTTTTGAACCATTCCTGTGACACTAGTTATAGATTCCGATGTTTCACTTCAGGTTTACTGTATCCCTCTGACATTCTTATTGACAATGAAACACAGAAATTCCATCGGAATTAAAGAGAAAAGGCACAATGCCGACATAAGTACAAGAAAACTGACTCTTCTTACTGTCTTTGTTTGAACCATACCTGTGACACTACTTATAGATTCCGATGCTTCACTTCAGGTTTACTGTATCCCTCTGACCGTCTTATTGACGATGAAACACAGAAATGGCATCGGAATTAAATAGAAAAGGCACAATGTCGACCAAAGTTAAAGATTCCGATGCTTCAGTTCAGGTTTACTATATCCATCTCACCTTCTTATTGACGATGAACACCGAAATTGCATCGGAAATAAATACAAAAGGCACAATGCCGACTTAAGTACAAGAAAACTGACTCTTCTTACAGTCTATGCTTTGAACCATTCCTGTGACACTAGTTATAGATTCCGATGCTTCACTTCAGGTTTACTGTATCCCTCTGACCTTCTTATTGATGATGAAACACAGAAATTGCATCGGATTTAAATGGAAAAGGCACAATGCCGACTTAAGTACATGAAAACTGACTCTTCTTACTGTCTATGTTTTGAACCATTCCTGACACACTAGTTATTGATTCCGATGCTTCACTTTAGGTTTCCTGTATCCCTCTGACCCTCTTATTGACGATGAAACACAGAAATTGCATCGGAATTAAATACAAAAGGCACAATGCCGACTTAAGTACAAGAAAACTGACTCTTCTTACTGTCTATGTTTTGAACCATTCCTGTGACACTAGTTATTGATTCCGATGCTTTACTTCTGGTTTACTGTATCCCTATGAACTTCTTATTGAAGATGTAACACTGAAATTGCATCGGAATTAAATACAAAAGGCACAATGCCGACTTAAGTGCAAGAAAACTGTCTCTTCTTACTGTCTATGTTTTGACCCATTCCTGTGACACTATTTATAGGTTCTGATGCTTTTCTTCAGGTTTACTGTATGCCTCTGACCTTTTTATTGACGATGAAACATAGAAATTGCATCGGAATTAAATACAATAGGCACAATGCCGACTTAAGTAGAAGAAAACTGACTGTTCTTACTGTCTATGTTTTAATCCATTCCTGTGACACTTGTTATAGATTCCGATGCTTCACTTCACGTTTACTGTATCCCTCTGACCTTGTTATTGACGATGAAACTCAGAAATTGCATCGGAATTAAATTCACAAGGCACAATTCCGACGTAAGTACAAGAAGACTGACTCTTCTTACTGACTTCGTTTTGAACATTTCCTGTGAGACCAGTTTTAGACTCTGATGCTTCACTATATGTTTACTGTTTCCCTTGGACCTTCTTATTGACGATGAAACACAGAAATTGCATCAGAATTCAATGCACAAGGCACAATGCCGACTTAAGTACAAGAAGAGTGACTCTTCTTACTGACTACGTTTTGAACATTTTCTGTGAGTCCAGTTTTAGATTCTGATGCTTCACTATATGTTTACTGTATCCCTTGGACCTTCTTATTGACGACGAAACACAGAAATTGCATCGGAATTAAATAGAAAAGGCACAATGCCGACTCAAGTACAAGAAGACTGGCTCCTCTTACTGTCTATGTTTTGAACCATTCCTGTGACACTAGTTACAGATTCCGATGTTTCACTTCAGGTTTACTGTATCCCTCTGACATTCTTATTGACAATGAAACACAGAAATTCCATCGGAATTAAAGAGAAAAGGCACAATGCCGACATAAGTACAAGAAAACTAACTCTTCTTACTGTCTATGTTTTGAAGCATTCTCGAGACACTAGTTATAGATTCCGATACTTCACTTCAGGTTTACTGTATCCCTCTGAACTTCTTATTGACGATGAAACACAGAAATTGCATCGGAATTAAATACAATAGCACAATGCCGACTTAAGTACAAGAGAACTGACTCTTCCTACTGTCTATGCTTTGAACCATTCCTGTGACACTAGTTATAGATTCCGATGATTCACTGCGGGTTTCCTGTATCCCACTGACCTTTTTACTGACGATGAAACACAGAAATTGCATCGGAATTAAATACAAAAGGCACAATGCCTACTCCAGAACAAGAAGACTGGCTCTTCTTACTGTCTATGTTTTGAACCATTCCTGTGACACTAGTGATAGATTGCGATGCTTCACTTCAGGTTTACTGTATCCCTCGGACCTTCATATTGACGATGAAACACTGAAATTGAATCAGAATTAAATAGAAAAGTCACAATGCTGACTTAAGTACAAGAAAACTGACTCTTCCTACTAACTACGATTTCAACATTTCATGTGTGACCAGTTTTAGATTCCGATCTTTCACTATATGTTTACTGTATCCATAGATTACGATGCTTCACTTCGGGTTTACTGTATCCCACTGACCTTCTTATTGACGATGAAACACAGAAATAGCATCGGAATTAATTACAAAAGGCACAATGCCGACTCAAGTACAAGAAGACTGGCTCCTCTTACTGTCTATGTTTTGAACCATTCCTGTGACACTAGTTATAGATTCCGATGCTTCACTTCTGGTTTACTGTATCCCTCTGACCTTGTTATTGACGATGAGACACAGAAATTGCATCGGAATTAAATTCACAAGGCACAATGACGACTTAAGTACAAGAAGACTGACCCTTCTTACTGACTACGTTTTTAACATTTCCTGTGAGACCAGTTTTAGATTCTGATGCTTCACTATATGTCTACTGTTTCCCTTGGACCTTCTTATTGACGATGAAACACAGAAATTGCATCAGAATTCAATGCACAAGGCACAATGCCGACTTAAGTACAAGAACACTGACTCTTCTTACTATCTATGTTTTGAACCATTCCTGTGACACTAGTTATAGATTCCAATGCTTCACTTCAGGTATACTGTATCTCTCTGACCTTCTTATTGTCGAAGATACACAGAAATTGCATCGGAATTAAATACAAAAGGCACAATGCCTACTCAAGTACAAGTAGACTGGCTCTTCTTACAGTCTATGTTTTGAAACTTTCCTGTGAGACCGGTTTTAGATTCCGATGCTTTACTTCTGGTTTACTGTGTCCCTTGGACCTTCTTATTGACGACGAAGCACAGAAATTGCATCGGAATTAAATGGAAAAGGCACAATGGCGACTTAAGTACAAGAAAACTGACTCTCCTTACTGTCTATGTTTTGAACCATTCCTGTGACACTAGTTACACATTCCGATGCTTGACTTCAGGTTTACTGTATCCCTCTGACCTTCTTATTGACGATGAAACACAGAAATTGCATCGGAATTAAATACAAAAGGCACAATGCCGACTCCATTACAAGAAGACTGGCTCTTCTTACTGTCTATGTTTTGAACCATTCCTGTGACACTAGTTATAGATTGCGATGCTTCACATTAGGTTTACTGTATCCATCTGACATTCTTATTGACGATGAAACACAGAAATTGCATCGGAATTAAATACAGAAGGCACAATGCCGACTCAAGTACAAGAGGACTGGCTCTTCTTACTGTCCATATTTTGAACCATTCCTGTGACACAAGTTATAAATTCCGATGCTTCACTTCAGGTTTACTGTATCCCACTCACCTTCTTATTGACGATGAAACACAGAAATTGCATCGGAATTAAATACAAAAGGCACAATGCCGACTCCAGTACAAGAAGACTGCCTCTTCTTACTGTCTATGTTTTGAACCATACCTGTGACACTAGTTATAGATTGCGATGCTTCACATTAGGTTTACTGTATCCATCTGACATTCTTATTGACGATGAAACACAGAAATTGCATCGGAATTAAATACAAAAGGCACAATGCCGACTCAAGTACAAGAGGACTGGCTCTTCTTACTGTCTATATTTTGAACCATTCCTGTGACACAAGTTATAAATTCCGATGCCTCACTTCAGGTTTACTGTATCCCACTAACCTTCTTATTGACGATGAAACACAGAAATTGCATCGGAATTAAATACAAAGGGCACTACGCCGACTCAAGTACAAGAAGACTGGCTCTTCTTACTGTCTATGATTTGAACAATTCCTGTAACACTAGTTATAGATTCCGATGCTTCACTTCAGGTTTACTGTACCCCTCGGACCTTCTTATTGACGACGAAACACTGAAATTGAATCAGAATTAAATTGAAAAGTCACCATGCTGACTTAAGTACAAGAAAACTGACTCTTCCTACTAACTACGATTTCAACATTTCCTGTGTGACCAGTTTTAGATTCCGATCTTTCACTGTATGTTTACTGTATCCCATGGACCTTCTTATTGACGAAGAAACACAGAAATTGCATTGGAATTAAATAGAAAAGGCACAATGCCGACATAAGTACAAGAAGACTGACTCATCTTACTGTCTATGTTTTGACCAATTCCTGTGACACTAGTTATAGATTCCGATACTTCACTTCATGTATACTGTATCTCTCTGACCTTCTTATTGTCGATGAAACACAGAAATTGCATCGGAATTAAATACAAAAGGCACAATGCCGACTCAAGTACAAGAAGACTGGCTCTTCTTACAGTCTAAGTTTTGAAACTTTCCTGTGAGACCGGTTTTAGATTCCGATGCTTCACTTCAGGTTTACTGTATCCCTTGGACCTTCTTGTTGACGACGAAACACAGAAATTGCATCGGAATTAAATAGAAAAGGCACAATGACGACTTGAGTACAAGAAAACTGACTCTCCTTACTGTCTATGTTTTGAACCATTCCTGTGACACTAGTTACACATTCCGATGCTTCACTTCAGGTTTACAGTATCCCTCTGACCTTCATATTGACGATGAAACACAGAAATTGCATCGGAATTAAATACATATGCACAATGCCGACTCAAGTACAAGAAGACTGGCTCCTCTTACTGTCTATGATTTGAACCATCCCTGTGACAATAGGTATAGATTCCGATGCTTCACTTCAGGTTTACTGTATCCCTCTGACCTTCTTATTGACAGTGAAACACAGAAATTGCATCGGAATTAAATGGAAAAGGCACAATGCCGACTTAACTACAAGAAAACTGCCTCTTCTTACTGTCTATGTTTTGAACAATACCTGTGACACTAGTTATAGATTCCGATGCTTCACTTCAGGTTTACTGTATCACTCTGACCTTCTTATTGACGACGAAACACAGAAATTGCACCGGAATTAAATACAAAAGGCACAATGCCGACTTAAGTACAAGAAAACTGACTCTTCTTACTGTCTGTGTTTTGAACCATTCCTGTGACACTAGTTATAGATTCCGATGCTTCTCTTCAGGTTTACTGTATCCCTCTGACCTCCTTATTGACGATGAAACAATGAAATTGCATCGGAATTAAATACAAAAGGCACAGTGCCGACTTAAGTACAAGAAAACTGACTGTTCTTACTGTCTATGTTTTGAAGCTTTCCTGTAAGACCGGTTTTAGATTCCGATGCTTCACTTCAGGTTTACTGTATCGCTTGGACCTTCTTATTGACGACGAAACACTGAAATTGAATCAGAATTATACAGAAAAGGCACAATGGTGACTTAAGTACAAGAAACCTAACTCTTCTTACTGTCTATGCTTTGAACCTTTCCTGTGAGACTAGTTTTAGATTCCGATGCTTCACTTCAGGTTTACTGTATCCCTTGGACCTTCTTAGTGACGATGAAACACAGAAATTGCATCGGCATTAAATACACAAGGCACAATGAGGACTTAAGTACAAGAAGACTGACTCTTCTTACTGACTACGTTTTGAACATTTCCAGTGAGACCAGTTTTAGATTCTGATGCTTCACTATATGTTTACTGTTTCCCTTGGACCTTCTTATTGACGATGAGACACAGAAATTGCATCAGACTTAAATGCAAAAGGCACAATGCCGACTTAAGTACAAGAACACTGACACTTCTTACTATCTATGTTTTGAACCATTCCTGTGACACTAGTTATAGATTCCGATGCTTTACTTCAGGTATACTGTATATCTCTGACCTTCTTATTGCCGTTGAAACACAGAAATTGCATCGAAATTAAATACAAAAGGCACAATGCCGACACAAGTACAAGAAGACTGGCTCTTCTTACAGTTTATGTTTTGAAACTTTCCTGTGAGACCGGTTTTAGATTCCGATGCTTCACTTGAGGTTTACTGTATCCCTTGGACCTTCTTATTGACGACGAAACACAGAAATTGCATCGGAAGTAAATAGAAAAGGCACAATGCCGACTTAAGTACAAGAAAACTGACTCTCCTTACTATCTATGTTTTGAACCATTCCTGTGACACGGGTTACACATTCCGATGCTTCACTTCAGGTTTACTGTATCCCTCTGACCTTCTTATTGACGATGAAACACAGAAATTGCATCGGAATTAAATATATAGGCACAATGCCGACTCAAGTACAAGAAGACTGGCTCCTCTTACTGTCTATGTTTTGAACCATTCCTTTGACACTAGTTATAGATTCCGATGCTTCACTTCAGGTTTACTGTATCCCTCTGACCTTCGAATTGACAATGAAACACAGGAATTCCATGGGAATTAAATAAAAAAGGCACAATGCCGACATAAGTACAAGAAAACTTACCCTTTTTACTGTCTATGTTTTGAAGCATTCTCGAGACACCAGTTATAGATTCCGATGCTTCACTTCAGGTTTACTGTATCCCTCTGACCTTCTTATTGACGATGAAACACAGAAATTGCATCGGAATTAAATAAAAAGCACAATGCCGACTTAAGTACAAGAGAACTGACTCTTCCTACTGTCTATGTTTTGAACCATTCCTGTGACACTAGTTATAGATTCCGATGATTCACTTCGGGTTTACTGTAACCCACTGACCTTCTTATAGACGATGAAACTCAGAAATTGCATCGGAATTAAATACAAAAGGCACAATGCCGACTCCAGTACAAGAAGACTGGCTCTTCTTACTGTCTATGTTTTGAACCATTCCTGTGACACTAGTTATAGATTGCGATGCTTCACATTAGGTTTACTGTATCCATCGGACATTCTTATTGACGATGAAACACAGAACCTGCATCGAAATTAAATATATAGGCACAATGCCGACTCAAGTACAAGAGGACTGGCTTTTCTTACTGTCTATATTTTGAACCATTCCTGTGACACTAGTTATAAATTCCGATGCTTCACTTCAGGTTTACTGTATCCCACTCACCTTCTTATTGACGATGAAACACAGAAATTGCATCGGAATTAAATACAAAAGGCACAATGCCGACTTAATTACAAGAACACTGACTCTTCCTACTAACTACGATTTCAACATTTCCTGTGTGACCAGTTTTAGATTCCGATCCTTCACTATATGTTTACTCTATCCCAAGGACCTTCTTATTGACGATGAAACATAGAAATTGCATTGGAATTAAATAGAAAAGGCACAATGCCGACTTAAGTACAAGAAGACTGACTCTTCTTACTGTCTATGTTTTGAACCATTCCTGCGACACTAGTTATTGATTGAGATACTTCACTTCATGTATACTGTATCTCTCTGACCTTTTTATTGTCGATGAAACACAAAAATTGCATCGGAATTAAATACAAAAGGCACAATGCCGACTCAAGTACAAGAAGTCTGGCTCTTCTTATAGTCTATGTTTTGAAACTTTCCTGTGAGACCGGTTTTAGATTCCGATGCTTCACTTCAGGTTTACTGTATCCCTTGGACCTTCATGTTGACGACGAAATACAGAAATTGCATCGGAATTAAATAGAAAAGGCGCAATGCCGACTTGAGGACAAGAAAACTGACTCTCCTTACTGTCTATGTTTTGAACCATTCCTGTGACACTAGTTACACATTCCGATGCTTCACTTCAGGTTTACTGTATCCCTCTGACCTTCTTATTGACGATGAAACACAGAAATTGCATAGGAATTAAATACACAGGCACAATGCCGACTCAAGTACAAGAAGACTGGCTATTGTTACTGTCTATGTTTTGAACCATTCCTGTGACAATAGTTATAGATTCCGATGCTTCACTTCAGGTTTACTGTATCCCTCTGACCTTCTTATTGACAGTGAAACACAGAAATTGAATAGAAATTAAATGGAAAAGGCACAATGCCGACTTAAGTACAAGTAAACTGACTCTTCTTACAGTCTATGTTTTGAAACATTCTCGTGACATTACTTATAGATTCCGATGCTTCACTTCAGGTTCACTGTATCCCTCTGACCTTCTTATTGACGATGAAAGACAGAAATTGCATCGGAATTAAATACAAAAGCAGAATGTTGACTTAAGTACAAGAGTACTGACTCTTCCTACTGTCTATGTTTTGAACCATTCCTGTGACACTAGTTATAGATTACGATGCTTCACTTCGGGTTTACTGTATCCCACTGACATTCTTATTGACGATGAAACACAGAAATTGCATCGGAATTATTTACAAAAGGCACAATGCCGACTCCAGTACTAGAAGACTGGCTCTTCTTACTGTCTATGTTTTGAACCATTCCTGTGACACTAGTTATAGATTCCGATGCTTCACTTCAGGTTTAGTGTATCCCTCTGACATTATTGACGATGAAACACAGAAATTGCATCGGAATTAAATATATAGGCACAATGCCGACTCAAGTACAAGAGGACTGGCTCTTCTTACTGTCTATATTTTGAACCATTCCTGAGACACTAGTTATAAATTCCGATGCTTCACTTCAGGTTTACTGTATCCCTCTGACCTTCTTATTGACGATGAAACACAGAAATTGCATCGGAGTTAAATACAAAAGGCACAATGCCGACTTAAGTACTAGAAAACTGACTCTTCTTACTGTCTATGTTTGAACCATTGCTGTGACACTAGTTATACATTCCGATGCTTCACTTCAGGTTTACTGTATCCCTCTGACCTTCTTATTGACGATGAAACCCAGAAATTGCATCGGAATTAAATATAAAAGCACAATGACGACTTAAGTACAAGAGAACTGACTCTTCTTACTGTCTATGTTTTGAACCATTCCTGTGACCCTAGTTATAGATTCCGATGCTTCACTTTAGGTTTAGTGTATCCCTCTGACATTCTAATTGGCGATGAAACACAGAAATTGCATCGGAATTAAATATATAGGCACAATGCCGACTCAAGTACAAGAGGACTGGCTCTTCTTACTGTCTATATTTTGAACGATTCCTGTGACACTAGTTATAAATTCCGATGCTTCACTTCAGGTTTACTGTATCCCACTCACCTTCTTATTGACGATGAAACACAGAAATTGCATCGGAATTAAATACAAAAGGCACAATGCCGACTCAAGTACAAGAAGACTGCTCTTCTTACTGTCTATGATTTGAACCATTCCTGTGACACTAGTTATAGATTCCGTTGCTTCACTTTAGGTTTAGTGTATCCCTCTGACATTTTTATTGACGATGAAACACAGAAATTGCATCGGAATTAAATACACAAGGCACAATGCCGACATAAGTACAAGAAGACTGACTCTTGTTACTGACTACGTTTTGAACATTTCCTGTGAGACCAGTTTTAGATTATGATGCTTCACTACATGTTTACTGTTTCCCTTGGACCTTCTTATTGACGATGAAACACAGAAATTGCATCAGAATTAAATACAAAAGGCACAATGCCGACTTAAGTACAAGAACACTGACTCTTCCTACTAACTACGATTTCAACATTTCCTGTGTGACCAGTTTTAGATTCCGATCCTTCACTATATGTTTACTGTATCCCATGGACCTTCTTATTGACGATGAAGCACAGAAATTGCATTGGAATTAAATAGAAAAGGCACAATGCCGACTTAAGTACAAGAACACTGACACTTCTTACTATCTATGTTTTGAACCATTCCTGTGACACTAGTTATAGATTCCGATGCTTTACTTCAGGTATACTGTATATCTCTGACCTTCTTATTGCCGTTGAAACACAGAAATTGCATCGAAATTAAATACAAAAGGCACAATGCCGACTCAAGTACAAGAAGACTGGCTCTTCTTACAGTTTATGTTTTGAAACTTTCCTGTGAGACCGGTTTTAGATTCCGATGCTTCACTTGAGGTTTACTGTATCCCTTGGACCTTCTTATTGACGACGAAACACAGAAATTGCATCGGAAGTAAATAGAAAAGGCACAATGCCGACTTAAGTACAAGAAAACTGACTCTCCTTACTATCTATGTTTTGAACCATTCCTGTGACACGGGTTACACATTCCGATGCTTCACTTCAGGTTTACTGTATCCCTCTGACCTTCTTATTGACGATGAAACACAGAAATTGCATCGGAATTAAATATATAGGCACAATGCCGACTCAAGTACAAGAAGACTGGCTCCTCTTACTGTCTATGTTTTGAACCATTCCTTTGACACTAGTTATAGATTCCGATGCTTCACTTCAGGTTTACTGTATCCCTCTGACCTTCGAATTGACAATGAAACACAGGAATTCCATGGGAATTAAATAAAAAAGGCACAATGCCGACATAAGTACAAGAAAACTTACCCTTTTTACTGTCTATGTTTTGAAGCATTCTCGAGACACCAGTTATAGATTCCGATGCTTCACTTCAGGTTTACTGTATCCCTCTGACCTTCTTATTGACGATGAAACACAGAAATTGCATCGGAATTAAATAAAAAGCACAATGCCGACTTAAGTACAAGAGAACTGACTCTTCCTACTGTCTATGTTTTGAACCATTCCTGTGACACTAGTTATAGATTCCGATGATTCACTTCGGGTTTACTGTAACCCACTGACCTTCTTATAGACGATGAAACTCAGAAATTGCATCGGAATTAAATACAAAAGGCACAATGCCGACTCCAGTACAAGAAGACTGGCTCTTCTTACTGTCTATGTTTTGAACCATTCCTGTGACACTAGTTATAGATTGCGATGCTTCACATTAGGTTTACTGTATCCATCGGACATTCTTATTGACGATGAAACACAGAACCTGCATCGAAATTAAATATATAGGCACAATGCCGACTCAAGTACAAGAGGACTGGCTTTTCTTACTGTCTATATTTTGAACCATTCCTGTGACACTAGTTATAAATTCCGATGCTTCACTTCAGGTTTACTGTATCCCACTCACCTTCTTATTGACGATGAAACACAGAAATTGCATCGGAATTAAATACAAAAGGCACAATGCCGACTTAATTACAAGGACACTGACTCTTCCTACTAACTACGATTTCAAAATTTCCTGTGTGACCAGTTTTAGATTCCGATCCTTCACTATATGTTTACTCTATCCCAAGGACCTTCTTATTGACGATGAAACACAGAAATTGCATTGGAATTAAATAGAAAAGGCACAATGCCGACTTAAGTACAAGAAGA
This sequence comes from Schistocerca americana, assembly GCF_021461395.2. Lineage (NCBI taxonomy): Eukaryota > Metazoa > Arthropoda > Insecta > Orthoptera > Acrididae > Schistocerca > Schistocerca americana. The sequence goes on from NC_060127.1 coordinate 234,537,373, forward strand.
CTGACTCTTCTTACTGTCTATGTTTTGAACCATTCCTGCGACACTAGTTATTGATTCAGATACTTCACTTCATGTATACTGTATCTCTCTGACCTTCTTATTGTCGATGAAACACAAAAATTGCATCGGAATTAAATACAAAAGGCACAATGCCGACTCAAGTACAAGAAGTCTGGCTCTTCTTATAGTCTATGTTTTGAAACTTTCCTGTGAGACCGGTTTTAGATTCCGATGCTTCACTTCAGGTTTACTGTATCCCTTGGACCTTCATGTTGACGACGAAATACAGAAATTGCATCGGAATTAAATAGAAAAGGCGCAATGCCGACTTGAGGACAAGAAAACTGACTCTCCTTACTGTCTATGTTTTGAACCATTCCTGTGACACTAGTTACACATTCCGATGCTTCACTTCAGGTTTACTGTATCCCTCTGACCTTCTTATTGACGATGAAACACAGAAATTGCATAGGAATTAAATACACAGGCACAATGCCGACTCAAGTACAAGAAGACTGGCTTTTGTTACTGTCTATGTTTTGAACCATTCCTGTGACAATAGTTATAGATTCCGATGCTTCACTTCAGGTTTACTGTATCCCTCTGACCTTCTTATTGACAGTGAAACACAGAAATTGGATAGAAATTAAATGGAAAAGGCACAATGCCGACTTAAGTACAAGTAAACTGACTCTTCTTACAGTCTATGTTTTGAAACATTCTCGTGACATTACTTATAGATTCCGATGCTTCACTTCAGGTTCACTGTATCCCTCTGACCTTCTTATTGACGATGAAAGACAGAAATTGCATCGGAATTAAATACAAAAGCAGAATGTTGACTTAAGTACAAGAGTACTGACTCTTCCTACTGTCTATGTTTTGAACCATTCCTGTGACACTAGTTATAGATTACGATGCTTCACTTCGGGTTTACTGTATCCCACTGACATTCTTATTGACGATGAAACACAGAAATTGCATCGGAATTATTTACAAAAGGCACAATGCCGACTCCAGTACTAGAAGACTGGCTCTTCTTACTGTCTATGTTTTGAACCATTCCTGTGACACTAGTTATAGATTCCGATGCTTCACTTCAGGTTTAGTGTATCCCTCTGACATTATTGACGATGAAACACAGAAATTGCATCGGAATTAAATATATAGGCACAATGCCGACTCAAGTACAAGAGGACTGGCTCTTCTTACTGTCTATATTTTGAACCATTCCTGAGACACTAGTTATAAATCCCGATGCTTCACTTCAGGTTTACTGTATCCCTCTGACCTTCTTATTGACGATGAAACACAGAAATTGCATCGGAGTTAAATACAAAAGGCACAATGCCGACTTAAGTACTAGAAAACTGACTCTTCTTACTGTCTATGTTTGAACCATTGCTGTGACACTAGTTATACATTCCGATGCTTCACTTCAGGTTTACTGTATCCCTCTGACCTTCTTATTGACGATGAAACCCAGAAATTGCATCGGAATTAAATATAAAAGCACAATGACGACTTAAGTACAAGAGAACTGACTCTTCTTACTGTCTATGTTTTGAACCATTCCTGTGACACTAGTTATAGATTCCGATGCTTCACTTTAGGTTTAGTGTATCCCTCTGACATTCTAATTGGCGATGAAACACAGAAATTGCATCGGAATTAAATATATAGGCACAATGCCGACTCAAGTACAAGAGGACTGGCTCTTCTTACTGTCTATATTTTGAACCATTCCTGTGACACTAGTTATAAATTCCGATGCTTCACTTCAGGTTTACTGTATCCCACTCACCTTCTTATTGACGATGAAACACAGAAATTGCATCGGAATTAAATACAAAAGGCACAATGCCGACTCAAGTACAAGAAGACTGCTCTTCTTACTGTCTATGATTTGAACCATTCCTGTGACACTAGTTATAGATTCCGTTGCTTCACTTTAGGTTTAGTGTATCCCTCTGACATTTTTATTGACGATGAAACACAGAAATTGCATCGGAATTAAATACACAAGGCACAATGCCGACATAAGTACAAGAAGACTGACTCTTGTTACTGACTACGTTTTGAACATTTCCTGCGAGACCAGTTTTAGATTATGATGCTTCACTACATGTTTACTGTTTCCCTTGGACCTTCTTATTGACGATGAAACACAGAAATTGCATCAGAATTAAATACAAAAGGCACAATGCCGACTTAAGTACAAGAACACTGACTCTTCCTACTAACTACGATTTCAACATTTCCTGTGTGACCAGTTTTAGATTCCGATCCTTCACTATATGTTTACTGTATCCCATGGACCTTCTTATTGACGATGAAGCACAGAAATTGCATTGGAATTAAATAGAAAAGGCACAATGCCGACTTAAGTACAAGAAGACTGACTCTTCTCACTGTCTATGTTTTGAACCATTCCTGTGACAATAGTTATAGATTCCGATGCTTCACTTCAGGTTTACTGTATCCCCCTGACCTTCTTATTGACAGTGAAACACAGAAATTGCATCGGAATTAAATTGAAAAGGCACAATGCCGACTTAAGTACAAGAAAACTGACTCTTCTTACTGTCTATGTTTTGAAGCATTCTCGTGACACTAGTTATAGTTTCCGATGCTTCACTTCAGGTTTACTGTATCCCTCTGTCCTTCTTATTGACGATGAAACACAGAAATTGCATCGGAATTAAATACAAAATCAGAATGCCGACTTAAGTACAAGAGAACTGACTCTTCCTACTGTCTATGTTTTGAACCACTCCTGTGACACTAGTTACAGATTACGATGCTTCACTCCGGGTTAACTGTATCCCACTGACCTTCTTATTGACGATGCAACGCAGAAATTGCATCGGAATTAATTACAAAAGGCACATTGCCGACTCCAGTACAAGAAGACCGGCTCTTCTTACTGTCTATGTTTTGAACCATTCCTGTGACACTAGTTATAGATTCCCATGATTCACTTCAGGTTTACTGTATCCCTCTGACCTTCTTATTGACGCTGAATCACAGATATTGCAATTGAATTAAATACAAAAGGCACAATGCCGACTTAAGTACAAGAAAAATGACTCTTCTTACTGTCTATGTTTTGAACCATTCCCATGATACTAGTTATAGATTTCGATGCTTCACTTCAGGTTTACTGTATCCCTCTGACCTTCTTATTGACGATGAAACACAGAAATTGCATCGGAATAAAATAGAAAAGGCACAATGCCGACTTAAGTACAAGAAAACTGATTCTTCTTTCTATCTATGTTTGAACCCTTCCTGTGACACTAGTTATAGATTCCGATGCTTCACTTCAGGTTTACTGTATCCCTCTGGCCTTCTTCATGACGACGAAACATAGATATTGCAATTGAATTAAATACAAAAGACACAATGCCGACTTAAGTACAAGAAAACTGACTCTTCTTACTGTCTACGATTTGAACCATTCCTGTGACACTAGTTAAAGATTCCGATGCTTCACTTCCGGTTTACTGTATCCCTCTGACCTTCTTAATGACGATGAAGCACAGAAATTGCATCGGAATTAAATACAAAAGCACAATGCCGACTTAAGTACAGGAAAACTTACTTCATACTGTCTATGTTTTGAACCATTCCTGTGACACTAGTTATAGATTCAGATGCTTCAGGTTCAGTGTATCCCTCTGACCTTCTTATTGAAGATGAACACAGGAATTGCATAAGAATTAAATACAAAAGGCACAATGCCGACTTAAGTATAAGAAAACTGACTCTTCTTACTGTCTATGTTTTGAACCATACCTGTGACAGTAGTTATAGAGTCCGATGCTTCACTTCAGGTTTACTGTATGTCTCTGACCTTCTTATTGACGATGAAACACAGAAATTGCATCGGAATTAAATTCAAAAGGCACAATGCCGATTTAAGTCCAAGAAAACTGACTCTCCTTACTGTCATTGTTTTGAACCATTCCCGTGATACTGGTTATAGATTCCGATGCTTCACTTCAGGTTTACTGTATCCCTCTGACCTTCTTATTGACGATGAAACACAGAAATTACATCGGAACTAAATATAAAAGGCACAATGCCGACTTACGTACAAGGGAACTGACTCTTCTTACTGTCTATGTTTTGAACCATTCCTGTGACACTAGTTACAGATTCCGATGCTTCACTTCAGGTTTACTGTATCCCACTCACCTTCTTATTGACGATGAAACACAGAAATTGCATCGGAATTAAATACCAAATGCACAATGCCGACTCAAGTACAAGAAGACTGGCTCTTCTCACTGTCTGTGTCTTGAACCATTCCTGTGACACTAGTTATAGATTCCGATGCGTCACTTCAGGTTTACTGTATCCCTCGGACCTTCTTATTGACGATGAAACACAGAAATTGCATCGGAATTAAATACGAAAGGCACAATGCCGACTTAAGTACAAGAAAATTGACTCTTCTTACTGTCTATGATGTGAACCATTCCTGTGACACTAGTTATAGATTCCGAAGCTTCACTTCAGGTTAACTGTATCACTCTGACCTTCTTATTGACAATGAAACACTGAAATTGCATCGGAATTAAATACAAAAGGCACAATGCCGACTTAAGTATAAGAGAACTGACTCTTCTTACTGTCTATGTTTTGAACCATTCCTGTGACACTAGTTATAGGTTCCGATCCTTCCCTTCAGGGTTACTGTATGCCTCTGACCTTCTTATTGACGATGAAACAGTGAAATTGCATAGGAATTAAATACAATAGGCACAATGCCGACTTAAGTAGAAGAAAACTGACTCCTCTTAAAGTCTATGTTTTGAACCATTCCTGTGACATTAGTTATAGATTCCGATGCTTCACTTCAGGTTTACTGTATCCCTCTGATCTTCTTAATGACGATGAAACACAGAAATTGCATCGGAATTAAATACAAAGGGCACAATGCCGACTTAAGTACAAGAAAAATGACTCTTCTTACTGTCTATGTTTTGAAACTTTCCTGTGAGACCGGTTTTAGCTTCCGATGCTTTACTTCAGGTTTACTGTATCCCTTGGACCTTCTTATTGACGATGCAACACAGAAATTGCATCGAAATTAAATACACAAGGCACAATGCCGACTTAAGTACAAGAAGACAGACTATTCTTACTGAGTATGTTTTGAACCATTCATGTGACAGTAGTTATAGATTACGATGCTTCACTTCAGGTTTACTGTATCCATCTGACCTTCTTATTGACGATGAAACACAGTAATTCCATCGGAATTAAATACAAAAGGCACAATCCTGTCTTAAGTACAAGAAGACTGACTCTTCTTATTGTCTATGATTTGAACCATTCCTGTGACACTAGTTATGGATTCCGATGCTTCAGTTCAGGTTTACTGTATCCCTCTGACCTTCTTATTGACGATGAAACACAGAAATTGCATCGGAATTAAATACAAAAGGCACAATGCCGACTTAAGTACAGGAAAACTGACTCTTCTTACTGTGTATGTTTTGAACCATTCCTGTGGCACTAGTTATAGATTCCGATGCTTGACTTCAGGTTAACTGTATCCCTCTGACCTTCTTGTTGACGATGAAACACTGAAATTGCATCGGAATTAAATACAAAAGGCACAATGCCGACTTAAGTATAAGAAAACTGACTCTTCTTACTGTCTATGTTTTGAACCATTCCTGTGACACTAGTTATAGGTTCCGATGCTTCACTTCAGGTTTACTGTATGCCTCTGACCTCCTTATTCACGATGAAACAGAGAAATTGCATAGGAATTAAATACAAAAGGCAGAATGCAGACTCCAGTACAAGAAGACTGACTCTTCTTACTGACTACGTTTTGAACATTTCCTGTGAGACCAGTTTTAGATTCTGATGCTTCACTATATGTTTACTGTTTCCCTTGTACCTTCTTATTGACGATGAAACACAGATATTGGATCACAATTAAATACAAAAGGCACAATGCCGACTTAAGTACAAGGACACTGACTATTCCTTCTAACTACGATTTCAACATTTCGTGTGACCAGTTTTAGATTCCGATCCTTCACTATATGTTTACTGTATCCCTCTGACCTTCTTATTGACGATGAAACACAGAAATTACATCGGAATTAAATACAAAAGGCACAATGCCGACTTAAGTACAAGAAAACTGACTCTTCTTACTGTCTATGCTTTGAACCATACCTGTGACAGTAGTTATAGATTCCGATGCTTCACTTCAGGTTTACTGTATGTCTCTGACCTTCTTATTGACGATGAAACTCAGAAATTGCATCGGAATTAAATACAAAACGCACAATGCTGACTTAAGTACAAGAAAACTGACTCTTCTTGCTGTCTATGTTTTGAAATATTCCTGTGACACTAGTTATAGATTCCGATGCTTCACTTCAGGTTCACTGTATCCCTCTGACCATCTTATTGACGTTGAAACATTGAAATTGCATCGAAATTAAATACAATAGGCACTATGCCGACTTAAGTACAAGAAAACCGACTCTTCTTACTGTCTATGTTTTGAACCATTCCTGTGACACTAGTTATAGATTCCGATTCTTCACTTCAGGTTTACTACATGCCTCTGACCTTCTTATTGACAATGGAACATAGAAATTGCTTCGGAATTAAATACAAAAGGCACAATGCCGACTTAAGTACAAGAAAATTGACTCTTCTTACTGTCTGTAATTTGAACCATTCTTGTGACACTTGTTATAGATTACGATGCTTCACTTCAGGTTTACTGTATCCCTCTGACCTTCTTATTGACGATGAAACACAGAAATTGCATCGGAATAAAATACAAAAGGCACAATCCTGTCTTAAGTACAAGAAGACTGACTCTTCTTACCGTCTATGCTTTTGAACCATTCCTGTGACACTAGTTATAGATTCCGATGCTTCAATTCAGGTTTACTGTATCCCTCTGACCTTCTTATTTACGATGAAACCCAGAATTTGCATCGGAATTAAATACAAAAGGCACAATGCCGACTTAAGTACAGGAAAACTGACTCTTCTTACTGTCTATGTTTTGAAACATTCCTGTGACACTAGTTATAGATTCCGATGCTTCACTTCAGGTTAACTGTATCCCTCTGACCTTCTTATTGACGATGAAACACTGAAATTGCATCGGAATTAAATACAAAAGGCACAATGCCGACTTAAGTATAAGGAAACTGACTCTTCTTACTGTCTATGATTTGAACCATTCCTGTGACACTAGTTATAGTTTCCGATGCTTCACTTCAGGTTTACTGTATGCCTCTGACGTCCTTATTGACGATGAAACAGAGACATTGCATAGGAATTAAATACAAAAGGCACAATGCCGACTCAGTACAAGAAGGCTGGCTCTTCTTAGTGTCTATGTTTTGAACCATTCCTGTGACACTAGTTATATATTCCGATGCTTCACCTTAGGTTTAGTGTATCCCTCTGACATTCTTATTGACGATGAAACACATAAATTGCATCGGAATTAAATATATAGGAACAATGCCGACTCAAGTACAAGAGGACTGGCTCTTCTTACTGTCTATATTTTGAACCATTCCTGTGACACTAGTTATAAATTCCGATGCTTCACTTCCGGTTTACTGTCTCCCTCTGACCTTCATATTGACAATGAAACACAGAAATTGCATCGGAATTAAATAGAAAAGGCACAATGCCGATTTAAGTCCAAGAAAACAGACTCTTCTTACTGTCATTGTTTTGAACCATTCCCGTGTTACTGGTTATAGATTCCGATGCTTCACTTCAGGTTTACTGTATCCCTCTGACCTTCTTATTGACGATGAAACACAGAAATTACATCGGAACTAAATATAAAAGGCACAATGCCCGACTTATGTACAAGGGAACTGACTCTTCTTACTGTCTATGTTGTGAACCATTCCTGTGACACTAGTTACAGATTCCGATGCTTCACTTCAGGTTTACTGTATCCCACTCACCTTCTTATTGACGATGAAACACAGAAATTGCATCGGAATTAAATACCAAATGCACAATGCCGACTCAAGTACAAGAAGACTGGCTCTTCTCACTGTCTGTGTTTTGAACCATTCCTGTGACACTAGTTATAGATTCCGATGCGTCACTTCAGGTTTACTGTATCCCTCGGACCTTCTTATTGACGATGAAACACAGAAATTGCATCGGAATTAAATAGAAAATGCACAATGCCGACTTAAGTACAAGAAAACTGATTCTTCTTACTATCTATGTTTTGAACCCATCCTGTGACACTAGTTATAGACTCCGATGCTTCACTTCAGGTTTACTGGATCCCTCTGACCTTCTAAATGACGATGAAACACAGAAATTGCATCGGAATTAAATACAAAAGGCAACAATGCCAACTGAAGTACAAGAAAACTGACTCTTCTTATTGTCTATATTTGAACCAATCCTGTGACACTAGGTTTAGATTCCGATGCTTCACTTCAGGTTTACTGTATCCCTCTGACCTTCTTATTGACGATGAAACACAGATATTGCATCGGAATTAAATACAAAAGGCACAATGCCGACTTAAGTACAAGAAAACTGACTCTTCTTACTGTCGATGTTTTGAACCATTCCTGTGACACTAGTTATAGATTCCGATGCTTCACTTCAGGTTTACTGTATCCATCTGACATTCTTATTGACGATGAAACACATAATTTGCAACGGAATTAAATGCAAAAAGGCACAATGCCGACATAAGTACATCAAAACAGACTCTTCTTACTGTCTATATTTTGAACCATTCCTGGGACGCCAGTTATAGATTCCGATGCTTCACTTCCGGTTCAGTGTATCCCTCTGACCTTCTTATTGACGCTGGAACACAGAAATTGAATCGGCTTTAAATTCAAAAGGCACAATGCCGCCTTAAGTACAAGAAAACTGACCCTTGTTACTGTCTATGTTTTGAACCATTCATGTGACAATAGTTATAGATTCCGATGCTTCACTTCAGATTAACTGTATCCCTCTGACCCTGTTTTTGACGATGAAACACAGAAATTGCATCGGAATTATATTTAAAAGGCACAATGCCGACTTAGGTACAAGAAATCTGACTCTTCTTACTGTCTATGTTTTGAACCATTCATGTGACACTAGTTATAGATTCCGACGCTTCACATCAGGTTTACTGTATCTCTTTGAGCTTCTTATTGACGATGAAACACAGAAATTGAATCGGAATTAAACACAAAATGCACAATGTCGACTAAAGTACATGAAAACTGACTCTTCTTACTGTCTATGTTTTGAACCATTCCTGTGACACTAGTTAAAGTTCCGATGCTTCACTTCAGGTTTACTGTATCCCTCTGACCTTCTTATTGACGATGAACACAGAAATTGCATCGGAATTAAATACAAAAGGCACAATGCCGACTTAAGTACAAGAAAACTGACTCTTCTTACTGTCTATGTTTCGAAACATTCCTGTGACACTAGTTACAGATTCCGATGCTTCACTTCAGGTTTAGTGTATCTCTCTGACCTTCTTATTGACGATGAAACACAGATATTGCATCGGAATTAAATACAAAAGGAACAATGCCGACTTAAGTACAAGAAAACTGATTCTTCTTACTATCTATGTTTTGAACCCTACCTGTGACACTAGTTATAGATTCCGATGCTTCACTTCAGGTTTACTGTATCCCTCTGACCTTCTTAATGACGATGAAACACAGTTATTGCAACGGAATTAAATACAAAAGGCACAAGAAAACTGACTCTTCTTACTGTCTATGATTTGAACCATTCCTGTGACACTAGTTATAAATTCCGATGCTTCACTTCAGGTTTACTGTATCCCTCTGACCTTCTTATTGACGATGAAACACAGAAATTGCATCGGAATTAAATACAAAAGGCACAATGCCGCCTTAGGTACAAGAAAACTGACTCTTCTTACTGTCTATATTTTGAACCAATCCTGTGACACTAGTTATAGATTCCGATGCTTCACTTCAGGTTTAGTGTATCCCTCTGACCTTCTTAATGACGATGAAACACAGTTATTGCAACGGAATTAAATACAAAAGGCACAAGAAAATTGACTCTTCTTACTGTCTATGATTTGAACCATTCCTGTGACACTAGTTATAGATTCCGATACTTCACTTCAGATTTACTGTATCCCTCTGACCTTCTTATTGACGATGAAACACAGATATTGCATCGGAATTAATTACAAAAGGCGCAATGCCGACTTAAGTACAAGAAAACTGACTCTTCTTACTGTCTATGCTTTGAACAATTCCTGTGACACTAGTTAAAGATTCCGATGCTTCACTTCAGGTTTACTGTATCCCTCTGACCTTCTTATTGACGATGAACACAGAAATTGCATCGGAATTAAATACAAAAGGCACAATGCCGACTCCAGTACAAGAAGACTGGCTCTTCTTACTGTCTATGTTTTGAACCATTCCTGTGACACTAGTTATATATTCCGATGATTCACCTTAGGTTTAGTGTATCCCTCTGACATTCTTATTGACGATGAAACACATAAATTGCATCGGAATTAAATATATAGGCACAATGCCGACTCAAGTGCAAGAAGACTGGCTCTTCTTACAGTCTATATTTTGAACCATTCCTGTGACACTAATTATAAATTCCGATGCTTCACTTCAGGTTTACTGTCTCCCTCTGACCTTCTTATTGACAATGAAACACAGAAATTGCATCGGAATTAAATAGAAAAAGCACAATGCCGATTTAAGTCCAAGAAAACTGACTCTTCGTAGTGTCTATATTTTGAACCAATCCCGTGACACTAGTTATAGATTCCGATGCTTCACTTCAGGTTTACTGAATCCCTCTGACCTTCTTATTGACGATGAAACACAGATATTGCATCGGAATTAAATACAAAAGGCACAATGCCGACTTAAGTACGTGAAAACTGACTCTTCTTACTGTCTATATTTTGAACCATTCCTGTGACACTAGTTATAGATTCCGATGCTTCACTTCAGGTTTAGTGTATCCCTCTGACCTTCTTATTGACGATGAAACACAGATATTGCATCGGAATTAAATACAAAAGGCACAATGCCGACTTAAGTACAAGAAAAATGACTCTTCTTACTGTCTATGTTTTGAACCATTCCTGTGACACTAGTTATAGATTCCGATGCTTCACTTCAGGTTTACTGTATCCCTCCGACATTCTTATTGACGATGGAACACAGAAATTGAATCGGAATTAAATTCAAAAGGCACAATGCAGACGTAAGTACAAGAAAACTGACTCTTCTTACTGTCTAAGATTTGAACCATTCCTGTGACACTAGTTATAGATTCCGATGGTTCACTTCCGGTTTACTGTATCCCTCTGACCTTCTTATTGACGATGAAACACAGAAATTGCATCGGAATTAAATATAAAAGGCACAATGCCGACTTAAGTACAAGAAAACTGACTCTCCTTATTGTCTTTATTTTGAACCATTCCTGTGACACTAGTTATAGATTCCGATGCTTCACTTCAGATTTACTGTATCCCTCTGACCTTGTTATTGACAATGAAACACAGATATTGCATCGGAATTAATTACAAAAGGCACAATGCCGACTTAAGTACAAGAAAACTGACTCTTCTTACTGTCTATGTTTTGAACCATTCCTGTGACACTAGTTAAAGATTCCGATGCTTCACTTCAGGTTTACTGTATCCCTCTGACCTTCTTACTGACGATGAACACAGAAATTGCATCGGAATTAAATACAAAAGGCACAATGCCGACTTAAGTACAAGAAAACAGACTCTTCTTACTGTCTATGTTTTGAACCATTCCTGTGACCCTAGTTATAGGTTCAGATGCTTCACTTCTGGTTTACTGTATCCCTCTGACCTTCTTAATGACGATGAAACACAGAAATTGCATCGGAATTAAATACAAAAGGCACAATGCCGACTTAAGTACCAGAAAACTGACTCTTCTTACTGTCTATGATTTGATCCATTCCTGTGACACTAGTTATAGATTCCGATGCTTCACTTCAGGTTTACTGTATCCCTCTGACCGTCTTATTGACGATGAAACATAGAAATTGCACTGGAATTAAAAAGAAAAGGAACAATGCCGACTTAAGTACAAGAAAACTGACTCATCTTACTCTCTATGATTGAACCATTCCTGTGACACTAGTTATAGATTCCGATGCTTCACCTTAGGTTTAGTGTATCCCTCTGACATTCTTATTGACGATGAAACACATAAATTGCATCGGAATTAAAAATATAGGCACAATGCCGACTCAAGTACAAGAGGACTGGCTCTTCTTACTGTCTATATTTTGAACCACTCCTGTGACACTAGTTATAGATTCCGATGCTTCACTTCAGGTTTACTGTCTCCCTCTGACCTTCTTATTGACAATGAGACACAGAAATTGCATCGGAATTAAATAGAAAAAGCACAATGCCGATTTAAGTCCAAGAAAACTGACTCTTCGTATTGTCTATATTTTGAACCAATCCTGTGACACTAGTTATAGATTCCGATGCTTCACTTCAGGTTTACTGAATCCCTCTGACCTTCTTATTGACGATGAAACACAGATATTGCATCGGAATTAAATACAAAAGGCACAACGCCGACTTAAGTACGTGAAAACTGACTCTTCTTACTGTCTATATTTTGAACCATTCCTGTGACACTAGTAATAGATTCCGATGCTTCACTTCAGGTTCAGTGTATCCCTCTGACCTTCTTATTGACGATGAAACACAGAAATTGCATCGGAATTAAATACAAAAGGCACAATGCCGACTCCAGTACAAGAAGACTGGCTCTTCTTACTGTCTATGTTTTGAACCATTCCTGTGACACTAGTTATATATTCCGATGCTTCACCTTAGGTTTAGTGTATCCCTCTGACATTCTTATTGACGATGAAACACATAAATTGCATCGGAATTAAAAATATAGGCACAATGCCGACTCAAGTACAAGAGGACTGGCTCTTCTTACTGTCTATATTTTGAACCCTACCTGTGACACTGGTTATAGATTCCGATGCTTCACTTCAAGTTTACTGTATCCCTCTGACGTTCTTAATGACGATGAAACACAGTTATTGCAACGGAATTAAATACAAAAGGCACAAGAAAACTGACTCTTCTTACTCTCTATTAATTGAACCATTCCTGTGACACTAGTTATAAATTCCGATGCTTCACTTCAGGTTTACTGTATCCCTCTGACCTTGTTAGTGACGATGAAACACAGAAATTGCATCGGAATTAAATTCAAAAGGCACAATGCCGACTTAAGTACAAGAAAACTGACTCTTCTTACTGTCTATATTTTGAACCAATCCTGTGACACTAGTTATAGATTCCGATGCTTCACTTCAGGTTTAGTGTATCCCTCTGACCTTCTTAATGACGATGAAACACAGTTGTTACAACGGAATTAAATACAAAAGGCACATGAAAACTGACTCTTCTTACTGTCTATGATTTGAACCATTCCTGTGACACTAGTTATGAATTCCGATGCTTCACTTCAGGTTTACTGTATCCCTCTGACCTTCTTATTGACGATGAACCACAGAAATTATATCGGAATTAAATACAAAAGGCACAATGCCGACTTAAGTACATAAAAAACTGACTCTTCTTACGGTCTATATTTTGAACCATTCCTGTGACACTAGTTATAGATTCCGATGCTTCACTTCACGTTTAGTGTATCCCTCTGACCTTCTTATTGACGATGAAACACAGTTATTGCATCGGAATTAAGTACAAAAGGCACAATGCCGACTTAAGTACAAGAAAAATGACTCTTCTTACTGTCTATGTTTTGAACCACTCCAGTGACACTAGTTATAGATTCCGATGCTTCACTTCAGGTTTACTGTATCCCTCCGACATTCTTATTGACGATGGAACACAGAAATTTAATCGGAATTAAATTCAAAAGGCACAATGCAGACGTAAGTACAAGAAAACTGACTCTTCTTACTGTCTATGTTTTGAACCATTCCTGTGACACTAGTTATAGATTCCGAAGCTTCACTTCCGGTTTACTGTATCCCTCTGACCTTCTTATTGACGATGAAACACAGAAATTGCATCGGAATTAAATATAAAAGGCATAATGCCGACTTAAGTACAAGAAAACTGACTCTTCTTATTGTCTATATTTTGAACCATTCCTGTGACACTAGTTATAGATTCCGATGCTTCACTTCAGGTTTACTGTATCCCTCTGACCTGCTTATTGACGATGGAACACAGATATTGCATCGGAATTAAATACAAAAGGCACAATGCCGTCTTAAGTACAAGAAAACTGACTCTTCTTACTGTCTATGTTTTGAACCATTCCTGTGACACTAGTTATAGATTCCGATGCTTCACTTCAGGTTTACTGTATCCCTCTGACCTTCTTATTGACGATGAAACACAGAATTTGCAACGGAATTAAATACAAAAGACACAATGCTGACTTAAGTACAAGAAAACTGACTCTTCTTACTGTCCATATTTTGAACCATTGCTGTGACACTAGTTATAGATTCCGATGCTTCACTTCAGGTTCACTGTATCCCTCTGACCTTTTTATTGACGATGAAACACAGATATTGCATCGGAATTAAATACAAAAGGCACAATGCCGACTTAAGTACAAGGAAACTGACTCTTCTTACTGTATATGTTTTTAACCATTCCTGTGACACTAGTTATAGATTCCAATTATTCACTTCAGGTTTACTGTATCCCTCTGACCTCCTTATTGACGATGGAACACAGAAATTGAATCGGATTTAAATTCAAAAGGCACAATGCCGCCATAAGTACAAGAAAACCGACCCTTGTTACTGTCTATGTTTTGAACCATTCATGTGACACTAGTTATAGATTCCGAAGCTTCACTTCAGGTTAACTGTATCCAAAATGCACAATGCCGACTTAGGTACAAGAAAACTGACTCTTCTTACTGTCTATGATTTGAACCATTCATGTGACACTAGTTATAGATTCCGACGCTTCACTTCAGGTTTACTGTATCTCTCTGTGCTTCTTATTGACGATGAAACACAGAAATTGGATCGGAATTAAACACAAAAGGCACAAAGCCGACTTAAGTACAAGGAAACTGACTCATCTTAATGTCTATGTTTGAACCATTCCTGTGACACTAGTTATAGATTCCGATGCTTCACTTCAGGTTTACTGTATCCCTCTGACCTTGTTATTGACGATGAAACACAGAAATTGCATCGGAATTAAATACAAAAGGCACAATGCCGACTTAAGTACAAGAAAACTGACTCTTCTTACTGTCTATATTTTGAACCAATCCTGTGACACTAGTTATAGATTCCGATGCTTCACTTCAGGTTTAGTGTATCCCTCTGACCTTCTTAATTACGATGAAACACAGTTATTGCAACGGAATTAAATACAAAAGGCACAAGAAAACTGACTCTTCTTACTGTGAATGATTTGAACCATTCCTGTGAAACTAGTTATAAATTCCGATGCTCCACTTCAGGTTTACTGTATCCCTCTGACCTTCTTATTGACGATGAAACACAGAAATTATATCGGAATTAAATACAAAAGGCACAATGCCGACTTAAGTACAAGAAAACTGACTCTTCTTACTGTCTATATTTTGAACCATTCCTGTGACACTAGTTATTGATTCCGATGCTTCACTTCCGGTTTACTGTATCCCTCCGACATTCTTATTGACGATGGAACACAGAAATTGAATCGGAATTAAATTCAAAAGGCACAATGCAGACGTAAGTACAAGAAAACTGACGCTTCTTACTGTCTATGTTTTGAATCATTCCTGTGACACTAGTTATTGATTCCGATGCTTCACTTCCGGTTTACTGTATCCCTCTGACCTTCTTATTGACGATGAAACACAGAAATTGCATCGGAATTAAATATAAAAGGCACAATGCCGACTTAAGTACAAGAAAACTGACTCTTCATATTGTCTATATTTTGAACCATTCCTGTGACACTAGTTATAGATTCCGATGCTTCACTTCAGGTTTACTGTATCCCTCTGACCTTCTTATTGACGATGAAACACAGATATTGCATCGGAATTAAATACAAAAGGCACAATGCCGACTTAAGTACAACAAAACTGACTCTTCCTACTGTCTATGTTTTGAACCATTCCTGTGACACTAGTTATAGATTCCGATGCTTCACTTCAGGTTTACTGTATCCCTCTGACCTTCTTATTGACGATGAAACACAGAATTTGCAACGGAATTAAATACAAAAGACACAATGCCGACTTAAGTACAAGAAAACTGACTCTTCTTACTGTCCATATTTTGAACCATTCCTGTGAGACTAGTTATAGATTCCGATGCTACACTTCAGGTTCACTGTATCCCTCTGACGTTTTTATTGACGATGAAACACAGATATTGCATCGGAATTAAATACAAAAGGCACAATGCCGACTTAAGTACAAGGAAACTGACTCTTCGTACTGTCTATGTTTTGAACCATTCCTGTGACACTAGTTACAGATTCCGATGATTCCCTTCAGGTTTACTGTATCCCTCTGACCTTCTTATTGACGATGGAACACAGAAATTGAATCGGATTTAAATTCAAAAGGCACAATGCCGCCTTAAGTACAAGAAAACTGACCCTTGTTAATTTCTATGTATTGAACCATTCATGTGACACTAGTTATAGATTCCGATGCTTCACTTCAGGTTAACTGTATCCCTCTGACCCTGTTATTGACGATGAAACACAGAAATTGCATCGGAATTATATTTAAAAGACACAATGCCGACTTAGGTACAAGAAAACTGACACATCTTACTGTCTATGTTTTGAACCATTCATGTGACACTAGTTATAGATTCCGACGCTTCACTTCAGGTTTACTGTATCTCTCTGAGCTTCTTATTGACGATGAAACACAGAAATTGCATCGGAATTAAACACAAAAGGCACAATGCCGACTTAAGTACAAGAAAACTGACTCATCTTACTGTCTATGTTGGAACCATTCCTGTGACACTAGTTATAGTTTCCGATGCTTCACTTCATGTTTACTGTATCCCTCTGACCTACTTATTGACGATGAAACACAGAAATTGCATCGGAATTAAATACAAAAGGCACAATGTCGACTAAAGTACATGAACACTGACACTTCTTACTGTCTATGTTTTGAACCATTCCTGTGACACTAGTTAAAGATTATGATGCTTCACTTCAGGTTTACTGTATCCCTCTGACCTTGTTATTGACGATGAAACACAGAAATTGCATCGGAATTAAATACAAAAGGCACAATGCCGACTTAAGTACAAGAAAACTGACTCTTCTTACTGTCTATATTTTGAACAAATCCTGTGACACTAATTATAGATTCCGATGCTTCACTTCAGGTTTAGTGTATCCCTCTGACCTTCTTAATTACGATGAAACACAGTTATTGCAACGGAAATAAATACAAAAGGCACAAGAAAACTGACTCTTCTTACTGTGAATGATTTGAACCATTCCTGTGAAACTAGTTATAAATTCCGATGCTTCACTTCAGGTTTACTGTATCCCTCTGACCTTCTTATTGACGATGAAACACAGAAATTATATCGGAATTAAATACAAAAGGCACAATGCCGACTTAAGTACAAGAAAACTGACTCTTCTTACTGTCTATATTTTGAACCATTCCTGTGACACTAGTTATAGATTCCGATGCTTCACTTCAGGTTTAGTGTATCCCTCTGACCTTCTTATTGACGATGAAACACAGTAATTGCATCGGAATTAAATACAAAAGACACAATGCCGACTTAAGTACAAGAAAAATGACTCTTCTTACTGTCTATGTTTTGAACCATTCCTGTGACACTAGTTATAGATTCCGATGCTTCACTTCAGGTTTACTGTATCCCTCCGACATTCTTATTGACGATGGAACACAGAAATTGAATCGCAATTAAATTCAAAAGGCACAATGCAGACGTAAGTACAAGAAAACTGACGCTTCTTACTGTCTATGTTTTGAACCATTCCTGTGACACTAGTTATTGATTCCGATGCTTCACTTCCGGTTTACTGTATCCCTCTGACCTTCTTATTGACGATGAAACACAGAAATTGCATCGGAATTAAATATAAAAGGCACAATGCCGACTTAAGTACAAGAAAACTGACTCTTCATATTGTCTCTATTTTGAACCATTCCTGTGACACTAGTTATAGATTCCGATGCTTCACTTCAGGTTTACTGTATCCCTCTGACCTTCTTATTGACGATGAAACACAGATATTGCATCGGAATTAAATACAAAAGGCACAATGCCGACTTAAGTACAACAAAACTGACTCTTCCTACTGTCTATGTTTTGAACCATTCCTGTGACACTAGTTATAGATTCCGATGCTTCACTTCAGGTTTACTGTATCCCTCTGACCTTCTTATTGACGATGAAACACAGAATTTGCAACGGAATTAAATACAAAAGACACCATGCCGACTTAAGTACAAGAAAACTGACTCTTCTTACTGTCCATATTTTGAACCATTCCTGTGAGACTAGTTATAGATTCCGATGCTTCACTTCAGGTTCACTGTATCCCTCTGACGTTTTTATTGACGATGAAACACAGATATTGCATCGGAATTAAATACAAAAGGCACAATGCCGACTTAAGTACAAGGAAACTGACTCTTCGTACTGTCTATGTTTGAACCATTCCTGTGACACTAGTTACAGATTCCGATGATTCCCTTCAGGTTTACTGTATCCCTCTGACCTTCTTATTGACGATGGAACACAGAAATTGAATCGGATTTAAATTCAAAAGGCACAATGCCGCCTTAAGTACAAGAAAACTGACCCTTGTTAATTTCTATGTATTGAACCATTCATGTGACACTAGTTATAGATTCCGATGCTTCACTTCATGTTTACTGTATCCCTCTGACCTACTTATTGACGATGAAACACAGAAATTGCATCGGAATTAAATACAAAAGGCACAATGTCGACTAAGGTACATGAACACTGACTCTTCTTACTGTCTATGTTTTGAACCATTCCTGTGACACTAGTTAAAGATTCCGATGCTTCACTTCAGGTTTACTGTATCTCTCTGAGCTTCTTATTGACGATGAAACATAGAAATTGCATCGGAATTAAACACAAAAGGCACAATGCCGACTTAAGTACAAGGAAACTGACTCATCTTACTATCTATGTTTTGAATCCTTCCTGTGACACTAGTTATAGATTCCGATGCTTCACTTCAGGTTTACTGTATCCCTCTGACCTTCTTAATGACGATGAAACACAGAAATTGCATCGGAATTAAATACAAAAGGCACAATGCCAACTTAAGGTCAAGAAAACTGACTCTTCGTATTGTCTATAATTTGAACCAATCCTGTGACACTAGTTATAGATTCCGATGCTTTACTTCAGGTTTACTGTATCCCTCTGACCTTCTTATTGACGATGAAAAACAGATATTGCATCGGAATTAAATACAAAAGGCACAATGCCGACTTAAGTACAAGAAGACTGACTCTTCTTACTGTCTATGTTTTGAACCATTCCTGTGACACTAGTTATAGATTCCGATGCTTCACTTCAGGTTTACCGTATCCATGTGACCTTCTTATTGACGATGAAACACAGAATTTGCAACGGAATTAAATACAAAAGGCACAATGCCGACTTAAGTACAAGAAAACTGACTCTTCTTACAGTCTATATTTTGAACCATTCCTGTGACACTAGTAATAGATTCCGATGCTTCACTTCAGGTTCAGTGTATCCCTCTGACCTTCTTATTGACGATGAAACACAGATATTGCAAACCGAATTAAATACAAAAGGCACAATGCCGACTTAAGTACAAGGAAACTGACTCTTCTTACTGTATATGTTTTGCACCATTCCTGTGACACTAGTTATAGATTCCGATGATTCACTTCAGGTTTACTGTATCCCTCTGACCTACTTATTCACGATGGAACACAGAAATTGAATCGGATTTAAATTCAAAAGGCACAATGCCGCCTTAAGTACAAGAAAACTGACCCTTGTTACTGTCTATGTTTTGAACCATTCATGTGACACTAGTTATAGATTCCGATGCTACACTTCAGGTTAACTGTATCCCTCTGACCCTGTTATTGACGATGAAACAAAGAAATTGCATCGGAATTATATTTAAAAGGCACAATGCCGACTTAGGTACAAGAAAACTAACTCTTCTTACTGTCTATGTTTTGAACCATTCATGTGACACTAGTTATAGATTCCGACGCTTCACTTCAGGTTTACTGTATCTATCTGTGCTTCTTATTGACGATGAAACACAGAAATTGCATCGGAATTAAACACAAAAGGCACAAAGCCGACTTAAGTACAAGAAAACTGACTCATCTTACTGACTATGTTTGAACCATTCCTGTGACACTAGTTATAGATTCCGATGCTTCACTTCAGGTTTACTGTATCCCTCTGACATGCTTATTGACGATGAAACACAGAAATGGCATCGGAATTAAATACAAAATGCACAATGTCGACCAAAGTACATGAAAACTGACTCTTCTTACTGTCTATGTTTTGAACCATTCCTGTGACACTAGTTAAAGATTCCGATGCTTCACTTCAGGTTTACTGTATCCCTCTGACCTCCTTATTGACGATGAACACAGAAATGGCATCGGAATTAAATACAAAAGGCACAATGCCGACTTAAGTACAAGAAAACTGACTCTTCTTACTATCTATGTTTCGAACCATTCCTGTGACACTAGTTATAGATTCCGATGCTTCACTTCAGGTTTAGTGTATCCCTCTGACCTCCTTATTGACGATGAAACACAGATATTTATATCGGAATTAAATACAAAAGGCACAATGCCGACTTAAGTACAAGATAACTGATTCTTCTTACTATCTATGTTTTGAACCCTACCTGTGACACTAGTTATAGATTCCGATGCTTCACTTCAGGTTTAGTGTATCCCTCTGACCTTCATAATGACGATGAAACACAGTTATTGCAACAGAATTAAATACAAAAGGCACAAGAAAACTGACTCTTCTTACTGTGAATGATTTGAACCATTCCTGTGAAACTAGTTATAAATTGCGATGCTTCACTTCAGGTTTACTGTATCCCTCTGACCTTCTTATTGACGATGAAACACAGAAATTATATCGGAATTAAATACAAAAGGCACAATGCCGACTTAAGTACAAGAAAACTGACTCTTCTTACTGTCTATATTTTGAACCATTCCTGTGACACTAGTTATAGATTCCGATGCTTCACTTCAGGTTTAGTGTATCCCTCTGACCTTCTTATTGACGATGAAGCACAGTAATTGCATCGGAATTAAATACAAAAGGCACAATGCCGAATTAAGTACAAGAAAAATGACTCTTCTTACTGTCTATGTTTTGAACCATTCCTGTGACACTAGTTATAGATTCCGATGCTTCACTTCAGGTTTACTGTATCCCTCCGACATTCTTATTGACGATGGAACACAGAAATTGAATCGGAATTAAATTCAAAAGGCACAATGCAGACGTAAGTACAAGAAAACTGACGCTTCTTACTGTCTATGTTTTGAACCATTCCTGTGACACTAGTTATAGATTCCGATGGTTCACTTCCGGTTTACTGTATCCCTCTGACCTTCTTATTGACGATGAAACACAGAAATTGCATCGGAATTAAATATAAAAGGCACAATGCCGACTTAAGTACAAGAAAACTGACTCTCCTTATTGTCTTTATTTTGAACCATTCCTGTGACACTAGTTATAGATTCCGATGCTTCACTTCAGATTTACTGTATCCCTCTGACCTTCTTATTGACAATGAAACACAGATATTGCATCGGAATTAATTACAAAAGGCACAATGCCGACTTAAGTACAAGAAAACTGACTCTTCTTACTGTCTATGTTTTGAACCATTCCTGTGACACTAGTTAAAGATTCCGATGCTTCACTTCAGGTTTACTGTATCCCTCTGACCTTCTTACTGACGATGAACACAGAAATTGCATCGGAATTAAATACAAAAGGCACAATGCCGACTTAAGTACAAGAAAACAGACTCTTCTTACTGTCTATGTTTTGAACCATTCCTGTGACCCTAGTTATAGGTTCAGATGCTTCACTTCTGGTTTACTGTATCCCTCTGACCTTCTTAATGACGATGAAACACAGAAATTGCATCGGAATTAAATACAAAAGGCACAATGCCGACTTAAGTACCAGAAAACTGACTCTTCTTATCGTCTATATTTTGAACCATTCCTGTGACACTAGTTATAGATTCCGATGTTTCACTTCAGGTTTACTGTATCCCTCTGACCTTCTTATTGACGATGAAACACAGATATTGCATCGGAATTCTATAGATAAGGCACAATGCCGATTTAAGTCCAAGAAAACTAACTCTTCTTACTGTCATTGTTTTGAACCATTCCCGTGATACTGGTTATAGATTCCGATGTTTCACGTCAGGTTTACTGTATCCCTCTGACCTTCTTATTGACGATGAATCACAGGAATTGCTTCGGAATTAAATACAAAAGGCACAATGCCGACTTAATTACAAGAAAACTGACTCTTCTTACTGTCTATGATTTGATCCATTCCTGTGACACTAGTTATAGATTCCGATGCTTCACTTCAGGTTTACTGTATCCCTCTGACCGTCTTATTGACGATGAAACATAGAAATTGCACTGGAATTAAAAAGAAAAGGAACAATGCCGACTTAAGTACAAGAAAACTGACTCATCTTACTCTCTATGATTGAACCATTCCTGTGACACTAGTTATAGATTCCGATGCTTCACCTTAGGTTTAGTGTATCCCTCTGACATTCTTATTGACGATGAAACACATAAATTGCATCGGAATTAAAAATATAGGCACAATGCCGACTCAAGTACAAGAGGACTGGCTCTTCTTACTGTCTATATTTTGAACCACTCCTGTGACACTAGTTATAGATTCCGATGCTTCACTTCAGGTTTACTGTCTCCCTCTGACCTTCTTATTGACAATGAGACACAGAAATTGCATCGGAATTAAATAGAAAAAGCACAATGCCGATTTAAGTCCAAGAAAACTGACTCTTCGTATTGTCTATATTTTGAACCAATCCTGTGACACTAGTTATAGATTCCGATGCTTCACTTCAGGTTTACTGAATCCCTCTGACCTTCTTATTGACGATGAAACACAGATATTGCATCGGAATTAAATACAAAAGGCACAACGCCGACTTAAGTACGTGAAAACTGACTCTTCTTACTGTCTATATTTTGAACCATTCCTGTGACACTAGTAATAGATTCCGATGCTTCACTTCAGGTTCAGTGTATCCCTCTGACCTTCTTATTGACGATGAAACACAGAAATTGCATCGGAATTAAATACAAAAGGCACAATGCCGACTCCAGTACAAGAAGACTGGCTCTTCTTACTGTCTATGTTTTGAACCATTCCTGTGACACTAGTTATATATTCCGATGCTTCACCTTAGGTTTAGTGTATCCCTCTGACATTCTTATTGACGATGAAACACATAAATTGCATCGGAATTAAAAATATAGGCACAATGCCGACTCAAGTACAAGAGGACTGGCTCTTCTTACTGTCTATATTTTGAACCCTACCTGTGACACTGGTTATAGATTCCGATGCTTCACTTCAAGTTTACTGTATCCCTCTGACGTTCTTAATGACGATGAAACACAGTTATTGCAACGGAATTAAATACAAAAGGCACAAGAAAACTGACTCTTCTTACTCTCTATTAATTGAACCATTCCTGTGACACTAGTTATAAATTCCGATGCTTCACTTCAGGTTTACTGTATCCCTCTGACCTTGTTATTGACGATGAAACACAGAAATTGCATCGGAATTAAATTCAAAAGGCACAATGCCGACTTAAGTACAAGAAAACTGACTCTTCTTACTGTCTATATTTTGAACCAATCCTGTGACACTAGTTATAGATTCCGATGCTTCACTTCAGGTTTAGTGTATCCCTCTGACCTTCTTAATGACGATGAAACACAGTTGTTACAACGGAATTAAATACAAAAGGCACATGAAAACTGACTCTTCTTACTGTCTATGATTTGAACCATTCCTGTGTCACTAGTTATGAATTCCGATGCTTCACTTCAGGTTTACTGTATCCCTCTGACCTTCTTATTGACGATGAACCACAGAAATTATATCGGAATTAAATACAAAAGGCACAATGCCGACTTAAGTACAAGAAAACTGACTCATCTTACTCTCTATGATTGAACCATTCCTGTGACACTAGTTATAGATTCCGATGCTTCACCTTAGGTTTAGTGTATCCCTCTGACATTCTTATTGACGATGAAACACATAAATTGCATCGGAATTAAAAATATAGGCACAATGCCGACTCAAGTACAAGAGGACTGGCTCTTCTTACTGTCTATATTTTGAACCACTCCTGTGACACTAGTTATAGATTCCGATGCTTCACTTCAGGTTTACTGTCTCCCTCTGACCTTCTTATTGACAATGAGACACAGAAATTGCATCGGAATTAAATAGAAAAAGCACAATGCCGATTTAAGTCCAAGAAAACTGACTCTTCGTATTGTCTATATTTTGAACCAATCCTGTGACACTAGTTATAGATTCCGATGCTTCACTTCAGGTTTACTGAATCCCTCTGACCTTCTTATTGACGATGAAACACAGATATTGCATCGGAATTAAATACAAAAGGCACAACGCCGACTTAAGTACGTGAAAACTGACTCTTCTTACTGTCTATATTTTGAACCATTCCTGTGACACTAGTAATAGATTCCGATGCTTCACTTCAGGTTCAGTGTATCCCTCTGACCTTCTTATTGACGATGAAACACAGAAATTGCATCGGAATTAAATACAAAAGGCACAATGCCGACTCCAGTACAAGAAGACTGGCTCTTCTTACTGTCTATGTTTTGAACCATTCCTGTGACACTAGTTATATATTCCGATGCTTCACCTTAGGTTTAGTGTATCCCTCTGACATTCTTATTGACGATGAAACACATAAATTGCATCGGAATTAAAAATATAGGCACAATGCCGACTCAAGTACAAGAGGACTGGCTCTTCTTACTGTCTATATTTTGAACCCTACCTGTGACACTGGTTATAGATTCCGATGCTTCACTTCAAGTTTACTGTATCCCTCTGACGTTCTTAATGACGATGAAACACAGTTATTGCAACGGAATTAAATACAAAAGGCACAAGAAAACTGACTCTTCTTACTCTCTATTAATTGAACCATTCCTGTGACACTAGTTATAAATTCCGATGCTTCACTTCAGGTTTACTGTATCCCTCTGACCTTGTTATTGACGATGAAACACAGAAATTGCATCGGAATTAAATTCAAAAGGCACAATGCCGACTTAAGTACAAGAAAACTGACTCTTCTTACTGTCTATATTTTGAACCAATCCTGTGACACTAGTTATAGATTCCGATGCTTCACTTCAGGTTTAGTGTATCCCTCTGACCTTCTTAATGACGATGAAACACAGTTGTTACAACGGAATTAAATACAAAAGGCACATGAAAACTGACTCTTCTTACTGTCTATGATTTGAACCATTCCTGTGACACTAGTTATGAATTCCGATGCTTCACTTCAGGTTTACTGTATCCCTCTGACCTTCTTATTGACGATGAACCACAGAAATTATATCGGAATTAAATACAAAAGGCACAATGCCGACTTAAGTACATAAAAAACTGACTCTTCTTACGGTCTATATTTTGAACCATTCCTGTGACACTAGTTATAGATTCCGATGCTTCACTTCACGTTTAGTGTATCCCTCTGACCTTCTTATTGACGATGAAACACAGTTATTGCATCGGAATTAAGTACAAAAGGCACAATGCCGACTTAAGTACAAGAAAAATGACTCTTCTTACTGTCTATGTTTTGAACCACTCCAGTGACACTAGTTATAGATTCCGATGCTTCACTTCAGGTTTACTGTATCCCTCCGACATTCTTATTGACGATGGAACACAGAAATTTAATCGGAATTAAATTCAAAAGGCACAATGCAGACGTAAGTACAAGAAAACTGACTCTTCTTACTGTCTATGTTTTGAACCATTCCTGTGACACTAGTTATAGATTCCGATGCTTCACTTCCGGTTTACTGTATCCCTCTGACCTTCTTATTGACGATGAAACACAGAAATTGCATCGGAATTAAATATAAAAGGCATAATGCCGACTTAAGTACAAGAAAACTGACTCTTCTTATTGTCTATATTTTGAACCATTCCTGTGACACTAGTTATAGATTCTGATGCTTCACTTCAGGTTTACTGTATCCCTCTGACCTGCTTATTGACGATGGAACACAGATATTGCATCGGAATTAAATACAAAAGGCACAATGCCGTCTTAAGTACAAGAAAACTGACTCTTCTTACTGTCTATGTTTTGAACCATTCCTGTGACACTAGTTATAGATTCCGATGCTTCACTTCAGGATTACTGTATCCCTCTGACCTTCTTATTGACGATGAAACACAGAATTTGCAACGGAATTAAATACAAAAGACACAATGCTGACTTAAGTACAAGAAAACTGACTCTTCTTACTGTCCATATTTTGAACCATTGCTGTGACACTAGTTATAGATTCCGATGCTTCACTTCAGGTTCACTGTATCCCTCTGACCTTTTTATTGACGATGAAACACAGATATTGCATCGGAATTAAATACAAAAGGCACAATGCCGACTTAAGTACAAGGAAACTGACTCTTCTTACTGTATATGTTTTTAACCATTCCTGTGACACTAGTTATAGATTCCAATTATTCACTTCAGGTTTACCGTATCCCTCTGACCTCCTTATTGACGATGGAACACAGAAATTGAATCGGATTTAAATTCAAAAGGCACAATGCCGCCATAAGTACAAGAAAACCGACCCTTGTTACTGTCTATGTTTTGAACCATTCATGTGACACTAGTTATAGATTCCGAAGCTTCACTTCAGGTTAACTGTATCCAAAATGCACAATGCCGACTTAGGTACAAGAAAACTGACTCTTCTTACTGTCTATGTTTTGAACCATTCATGTGACACTAGTTATAGATTCCGACGCTTCACTTCAGGTTTACTGTATCTCTCTGTGCTTCTTATTGACGATGAAACACAGAAATTGGATCGGAATTAAACACAAAAGGCACAAAGCCGACTTAAGTACAAGGAAACTGACTCATCTTAATGTCTATGTTTGAACCATTCCTGTGACACTAGTTATAGATTCCGATGCTTCACTTCAGGTTTACTGTATCCCTCTGACCTTGTTATTGACGTTGAAACACAGAAATTGCATCGGAATTAAATACAAAAGGCACAATGCCGACTTAAGTACAAGAAAACTGACTCTTCTTACTGTCTATATTTTGAACCAATCCTGTGACACTAGTTATAGATTCCGATGCTTCACTTCAGGTTTAGTGTATCCCTCTGACCTTCTTAATTACGATGAAACACAGTTATTGCAACGGAATTAAATACAAAAGGCACAAGAAAACTGACTCTTCTTACTGTGAATGATTTGAACCATTCCTGTGAAACTAGTTATAAATTCCGATGCTTCACTTCAGGTTTACTGTATCCCTCTGACCTTCTTATTGACGATGAAACACAGAAATTATATCGGAATTAAATACAAAAGGCACAATGCCGACTTAAGTACAAGAAAACTGACTCTTCTTACTGTCTATATTTTGAACCATTCCTGTGACACTAGTTATTGATTCTGATGCTTCACTTCCGGTTTACTGTATCCCTCCGACATTCTTATTGACGATGGAACACAGAAATTGAATCGGAATTAAATTCAAAAGGCACAATGCAGACGTAAGTACAAGAAAACTGACGCTTCTTACTGTCTATGTTTTGAATCATTCCTGTGACACTAGTTATTGATTCCGATGCTTCACTTCCGGTTTACTGTATCCCTCTGACCATCTTATTGACGATGAAACACAGAAATTGCATCGGAATTAAATATAAAAGGCACAATGCCGACTTAAGTACAAGAAAACTGACTCTTCATATTGTCTATATTTTGAACCATTCCTGTGACACTAGTTATAGATTCCGATGCTTCACTTCAGGTTTACTGTATCCCTCTGACCTTCTTATTGACGATGAAACACAGATATTGCATCGGAATTAAATACAAAAGGCACAATGCCGACTTAAGTACAACAAAACTGACTCTTCCTACTGTCTATGTTTTGAACCATTCCTGTGACACTAGTTATAGATTCCGATGCTTCACTTCAGGTTTACTGTATCCCTCTGACCTTCTTATTGACGATGAAACACAGAATTTGCAACGGAATTAAATACAAAAGACACAATGCCGACTTAAGTACAAGAAAACTGACTCTTCTTACTGTCCATATTTTGAACCATTCCTGTGAGACTAGTTATAGATTCCGATGCTACACTTCAGGTTCACTGTATCCCTCTGACGTTTTTATTGACGATGAAACACAGATATTGCATCGGAACTAAATACAAAAGGCACAATGCCGACTTAAGTACAAGGAAACTGACTCTTCGTACTGTCTATGTTTTGAACCATTCCTGTGACACTAGTTACAGATTCCGATGATTCCCTTCAGGTTTACTGTATCCCTCTGACCTTCTTATTGACGATGGAACACAGAAATTGAATCGGATTTAAATTCAAAAGGCACAATGCCGCCTTAAGTACAAGAAAACTGACCCTTGTTAATTTCTATGTATTGAACCATTCATGTGACACTAGTTATAGATTCCGATGCTTCACTTCAGGTTAACTGTATCCCTCTGACCCTGTTATTGACGATGAAACACAGAAATTGCATCGGAATTATATTTAAAAGACACAATGCCGACTTAGGTACAAGAAAACTGACACATCTTACTGTCTATGTTTTGAACCATTCATGTGACACTAGTTATAGATTCCGACGCTTCACTTCAGGTTTACTGTATCTCTCTGAGCTTCTTATTGACGATGAAACACAGAAATTGCATCGGAATTAAACACAAAAGGCACAATGCCGACTTAAGTACAAGAAAACTGACTCATCTTACTGTCTATGTTTGAACCATTCCTGTGACACTAGTTATAGTTTCCGATGCTTCACTTCATGTTTACTGTATCCCTCTGACCTACTTATTGACGATGAAACACAGAAATTGCATCGGAATTAAATACAAAAGGCACAATGTCGACTAAAGTACATGAACACTGACTCTTCTTACTGTCTATGTTTTGAACCATTCCTGTGACACTAGTTAAAGATTCCGATGCTTCACTTCAGGTTTACTGTATCCCTCTGACCTTGTTATTGACGATGAAACACAGAAATTGCATCGGAATTAAATACAAAAGGCACAATGCCGACTTAAGTACAAGAAAACTGACTCTTCTTACTGTCTATATTTTGAACAAATCCTGTGACACTAATTATAGATTCCGATGCTTCACTTCAGGTTTAGTGTATCCCTCTGACCTTCTTAATTACGATGAAACACAGTTATTGCAACGGAAATAAATACAAAAGGCACAAGAAAACTGACTCTTCTTACTGTGAATGATTTGAACCATTCCTGTGAAACTAGTTATAAATTCCGATGCTTCACTTCAGGTTTACTGTATCCCTCTGACCTTCTTATTGACGATGAAACACAGAAATTATATCGGAATTAAATACAAAAGGCACAATGCCGACTTAAGTACA
Organism: Schistocerca americana; assembly: GCF_021461395.2. Taxonomy (NCBI): domain Eukaryota; kingdom Metazoa; phylum Arthropoda; class Insecta; order Orthoptera; family Acrididae; genus Schistocerca; species Schistocerca americana. Next base: position 234,567,272 of record NC_060127.1, read on the forward strand.
AGAAAACTGACTCTTCTTACTGTCTATATTTTGAACCATTCCTGTGACACTAGTTATAGATTCCGATGCTTCACTTCAGGTTTAGTGTATCCCTCTGACCTTCTTATTGACGATGAAACACAGTAATTGCATCGGAATTAAATACAAAAGACACAATGCCGACTTAAGTACAAGAAAAATGACTCTTCTTACTGTCTATGTTTTGAACCATTCCTGTGACACTAGTTATAGATTCCGATGCTTCACTTCAGGTTTACTGTATCCCTCCGACATTCTTATTGACGATGGAACACAGAAATTGAATCGCAATTAAATTCAAAAGGCACAATGCAGACGTAAGTACAAGAAAACTGACGCTTCTTACTGTCTATGTTTTGAACCATTCCTGTGACACTAGTTATTGATTCCGATGCTTCACTTCCGGTTTACTGTATCCCTCTGACCTTCTTATTGACGATGAAACACAGAAATTGCATCGGAATTAAATATAAAAGGCACAATGCCGACTTAAGTACAAGAAAACTGACTCTTCATATTGTCTCTATTTTGAACCATTCCTGTGACACTAGTTATAGATTCCGATGCTTCACTTCAGGTTTACTGTATCCCTCTGACCTTCTTATTGACGATGAAACACAGATATTGCATCGGAATTAAATAAAAAAGGCACAATGCCGACTTAAGTACAACAAAACTGACTCTTCCTACTGTCTATGTTTTGAACCATTCCTGTGACACTAGTTATAGATTCCGATGCTTCACTTCAGGTTTACTGTATCCCTCTGACCTTCTTATTGACGATGAAACACAGAATTTGCAACGGAATTAAATACAAAAGACACCATGCCGACTTAAGTACAAGAAAACTGACTCTTCTTACTGTCCATATTTTGAACCATTCCTGTGAGACTAGTTATAGATTCCGATGCTTCACTTCAGGTTCACTGTATCCCTCTGACGTTTTTATTGACGATGAAACACAGATATTGCATCGGAATTAAATACAAAAGGCACAATGCCGACTTAAGTACAAGGAAACTGACTCTTCGTACTGTCTATGTTTGAACCATTCCTGTGACACTAGTTACAGATTCCGATGATTCCCTTCAGGTTTACTGTATCCCTCTGACCTTCTTATTGACGATGGAACACAGAAATTGAATCGGATTTAAATTCAAAAGGCACAATGCCGCCTTAAGTACAAGAAAACTGACCCTTGTTAATTTCTATGTATTGAACCATTCATGTGACACTAGTTATAGATTCCGATGCTTCACTTCATGTTTACTGTATCCCTCTGACCTACTTATTGACGATGAAACACAGAAATTGCATCGGAATTAAATACAAAAGGCACAATGTCGACTAAAGTACATGAACACTGACTCTTCTTACTGTCTATGTTTTGAACCATTCCTGTGACACTAGTTAAAGATTCCGATGCTTCACTTCAGGTTTACTGTATCTCTCTGAGCTTCTCATTGACGATGAAACATAGAAATTGCATCGGAATTAAACACAAAAGGCACAATGCCGACTTAAGTACAAGGAAACTGACTCATCTTACTATCTATGTTTTGAATCCTTCCTGTGACACTAGTTATAGATTCCGATGCTTCACTTCAGGTTTACTGTATCCCTCTGACCTTCTTAATGACGATGAAACACAGAAATTGCATCGGAATTAAATACAAAAGGCACAATGCCAACTTAAGGTCAAGAAAACTGACTCTTCGTATTGTCTATAATTTGAACCAATCCTGTGACACTAGTTATAGATTCCGATGCTTTACTTCAGGTTTACTGTATCCCTCTGACCTTCTTATTGACGATGAAAAACAGATATTGCATCGGAATTAAATACAAAAGGCACAATGCCGACTTAAGTACAAGAAAACTGACTCTTCTTACTGTCTATGTTTTGAACCATTCCTGTGACACTAGTTATAGATTCCGATGCTTCACTTCAGGTTTACCGTATCCATGTGACCTTCTTATTGACGATGAAACACAGAATTTGCAACGGAATTAAATACAAAAGGCACAATGCCGACTTAAGTACAAGAAAACTGACTCTTCTTACAGTCTATATTTTGAACCATTCCTGTGACACTAGTAATAGATTCCGATGCTTCACTTCAGGTTCAGTGTATCCCTCTGATCTTCTTATTGACGATGAAACACAGATATTGCATCGGAATTAAATACAAAAGGCACAATGCCGACTTAAGTACAAGGAAACTGACTCTTCTTACTGTGTATGTTTTGAACCATTCCTGTGACACTAGTTATAGATTCCGATGATTCACTTCAGGTTTACTGTATCCCTCTGACCTACTTATTCACGATGGAACACAGAAATTGAATCGGATTTAAATTCAAAAGGCACAATGCCGCCTTAAGTACAAGAAAACTGACCCTTGTTACTGTCTATGTTTTGAACCATTCATGTGACACTAGTTATAGATTCCGATGCTACACTTCAGGTTAACTGTATCCCTCTGACCCTGTTATTGACGATGAAACAAAGAAATTGCATCGGAATTATATTTAAAAGGCACAATGCCGACTTAGGTACAACAAAACTAACTCTTCTTACTGTCTATGTTTTGAACCATTCATGTGACACTAGTTATAGATTCCGACGCTTCACTTCAGGTTTACTGTATCTATCTGTGCTTCTTATTGACGATGAAACACAGAAATTGCATCGGAATTAAACACAAAAGGCACAAAGCCGACTTAAGTACAAGAAAACTGACTCATCTTACTGACTATGTTTGAACCATTCCTGTGACACTAGTTATAGATTACGATGCTTCACTTCAGGTTTACTGTATCCCTCTGACCTGCTTATTGACGATGAAACACAGAAATGGCATCGGAATTAAATACAAAATGCACAATGTCGACTAAAGTACATGAAAACTGACTCTTCTTACTGTCTATGTTTTGAACCATTCCTGTGACACTAGTTAAAGATTCCGATGCTTCACTTCAGGTTTACTGTATCCCTCTGACCTGCTTATTGACGATGAACACAGAAATGGCATCGGAATTAAATACAAAAGGCACAATGCCGACTTAAGTACAAGAAAACTGACTCTTCTTACTGTCTATGTTTCGAACCATTCCTGTGACACTAGTTATAGATTCCGATGCTTCACTTCAGGTTTAGTGTATCCCTCTGACCTCCTTATTGACGATGAAACACAGATATTTATATCGGAATTAAATACAAAAGGCACAATGCCGACTTAAGTACAAGATAACTGATTCTTCTTACTATCTATGTTTTGAACCCTACCTGTGACACTAGTTATAGATTCCGATGCTTCACTTCAGGTTTAGTGTATCCCTCTGACCTTCATAATGACGATGAAACACAGTTATTGCAACAGAATTAAATACAAAAGGCACAAGAAAACTGACTCTTCTTACTGTGAATGATTTGAACCATTCCTGTGAAACTAGTTATAAATTGCGATGCTTCACTTCAGGTTTACTGTATCCCTCTGACCTTCTTATTGACGATGAAACACAGAAATTATATCGGAATTAAATACAAAAGGCACAATGCCGACTTAAGTACAAGAAAACTGACTCTTCTTACTGTCTATATTTTGAACCATTCCTGTGACACTAGTTATAGATTCCGATGCTTCACTTCAGGTTTAGTGTATCCCTCTGACCTTCTTATTGACGATGAAGCACAGTAATTGCATCGGAATTAAATACAAAAGGCACAATGCCGAATTAAGTACAAGAAAAATGACTCTTCTTACTGTCTATGTTTTGAACCATTCCTGTGACACTAGTTATAGATTCCGATGCTTCACTTCAGGTTTACTGTATCCCTCCGACATTCTTATTGACGATGGAACACAGAAATTGAATCGGAATTAAATTCAAAAGGCACAATGCAGACGTAAGTACAAGAAAACTGACGCTTCTTACTGTCTATGTTTTGAACCATTCCTGTGACACTAGTTATAGATTCCGATGCTTCACTTCCGGTTTAGTGTATCCCTCTGACCTTCTTATTGACGATGAAACACAGAAATTGCATCGGAATTAAATATAAAAGACACAATGCCGACTTAAGTACAAGAAAACTGACTCTTCACATTGTCTATATTTTGAACCATTCCTGTGACACTAGTTATAGATTCCGATGCTTCACTTCAGGTTTACTGTATCCCTCTGACCTTCTTATTGACGATGAAACACAGATATTGCATCGGAATTAAATACAAAAGGCACAATGCCGACTTAAGTACAAGAAAACTGACTCTTCCTACTGTCTATGTTTTGAACCATTCCTGTGACACTAGTTATCGATTCCGATGCTTCACTTCAGGTTTACTGTATCCCTCTGACCTTCTTATTGACGATGAAACACAGAATTTGCAACGGAATTAAATACAAAAGACACAATGCCGACTTAAGTACAAGAAAACTGACTCTTCTTACTGTCTATATTTTGAACCATTCCTGTGAGACTAGTTATAGATTCCGATGCTTCACTTCAGGTTCACTGTATCCCTCTGACGTTTTTATTGACGATGAAACACAGATATTGCATCGGAATTAAATACAAAAGGCACAATGCCGACTTAAGTACAAGGAAACTGACTCTTCCTACTGTCTATGTTTTGAACCATTCCTGTGACACTAGTTACAGATTCCGATGATTCCCTTCAGGTTTACTGTATCCCTCTGACCTTCTTATTGACGATGGAACACAGAAATTGAATCGGATTTAAATTCAAAAGGCACAATGCCGCCTTAAGTACAAGAAAACTGACCCTTGTTAATTTCTATGTATTGAACCATTCATGTGACACTAGTTATAGATTCCGATGCTTCACTTCAGGTTAACTGTATCCCTCTGACCCTGTTATTGACGATGAAACACAGAAATTGCATCGGAATTATATTTAAAAGACACAATGCCGACTTAGGTACAAGAAAACTGACACATCTTACTGTCTATGTTTTGAACCATTCATGTGACACTAGTTATAGATTCCGACGCTTCACTTCAGGTTTACTGTATCTCTCTGAGCTTCTTATTGACGATGAAACACAGAAATTGCATCGGAATTAAACACAAAAGGCACAATGCCGACTTAAGTACAAGAAAACTGACTCATCTTACTGTCTATGTTTGAACCATTCCTGTGACACTAGTTATAGTTTCCGATGCTTCACTTCAGGTTTACTGTATCCCTCTGACCTACTTATTGACGATGAAACACAGAAATTGCTTCGGAATTAAATACAAAAGGCACAATGTCGACTAAAGTACATGAACACTGACTCTTCTTACTGTCTATGTTTTGAACCATTCCTGTGACACTAGTTAAAGATTCCGATGCTTCACTTCAGGTTTACTGTATCTCTCTGAGCTTCTTATTGACGATGAAACATTGAAATTGCATCGGAATTAAACACAAAAGGCACAATGCCGACTTAAGTACAAGGAAACTGACTCATCTTACTATCTATGTTTTGAACCCTTCCTGTGACACTAGTTAGAGATTCCGATGCTTCACTTCAGGTTTACTGTATCCCTCTGACCTTCTTAATGACGATGAAACACAGAAATTGCATCGGAATTAAATACAAAAGGCACAATGCCAACTTAAGGTCAAGAAAACTGACTCTTCGTATTGTCTATATTTTGAACCAATCCTGTGACACTAGTTATAGATTCCGATGCTTTACTTCAGGTTTACTGTATCCCTGTGACCTTCTTATTGACGATGAAACGCAGATATTGCATCGGAATTAAATACAAAAGGCACAATGCCGACTTAAGTACAAGAAAACTGACTCTTCTTACTGTCTATGTTTTGAACCATTCCTGTGACACTAGTTATAGATTCCGATGCTTCACTTCAGGTTTACCGTATCCATGTGACCTTCTTATTGACGATGAAACACAGAATTTGCAACGGAATTAAATACAAAAGGCACAATGCCGACTTAAGTACAAGAAAACTGACTCTTCTTACTGTCTATATTTTGAACCATTCCTGTGACACTAGTTATAGATTCCGATGCTTCACTTCAGGTTCAGTGTATCCCTCTGACCTTCTTATTGACGATGAAACACAGATATTGCATCGGAATTAAATACAAAAGGCACAATGCCGACTTAAGTACAAGGAAACTGACTCTTCTTACTGTATATGTTTTGAACCATTCCTGTGACACTAGTTATAGATTCCGATGATTCACTTCACTTTTACTGTATCCCTCTGACCTACTTATTCACGATGGAACACAGAAATTGAATCGGATTTAAATTCAAAAGGCACAATGCCGCCTTAAGTACAAGAAAACTGACCCTTGTTACTGTCTATGTTTTGAACCATTCATGTGACACTAGTTATAGATTCCGATGCTACACTTCAGGTTAACTGTATCCCTCTGACCCTGTTATTGACGATGAAACACAGAAATTGCATCGGAATTATATTTAAAAGGCACAATGCCGACTTAGGTACAAGAAAACTGACTCCTCTTACTGTCTATGTTTTGAACCATTCATGTGACACTAGTTATAGATTCCGACGCTTCACTTCAGGTTTACTGTATCTCTCTGTGCTTCTTATTGACGATGAAACACAGAAATTGCATCGGAATTAAACACAAAAGGCACAAAGCCGACTTAAGTACAAGAAAACTGACTCCTCTTACTGTCTATGTTTGAACCATTCCTGTGACACTAGTTATAGATTCCGATGCTTCACTTCAGGTTTACTGTATCCCTCTGACCTGCTTATTGACGATGAAACACAGAAATGGCATCGGAATTAAATACAAAAGGCACAATGTCGACTAAAGTACATGAAAACTGACTCTTCTTACTGTCTATGTTTTGAACCATTCCTGTGACACTAGTTAAAGATTCCGACGCTTCACTTCAGGTTTACTGTATCCCTCTGACCTTCTTATTGACGATGAACACAGAAATGGCATCGGAATTAAATACAAAAGGCACAATGCCGACTTAAGTACAAGAAAACTGACTCTTCTTACTGTCTATGTTTCGAACCATTCCTGTGACACTAGTTATAGATTCCGATGCTTCACTTCAGGTTTAGTGTATCCCTCTGACCTCCTTATTGACGATGAAACACAGACATTGCATCGGAATTAAATACAAAAGGCACAATGCCGACTTAAGTACAAGATAACTGATTCTTCTTACTATCTATGTTTTGAACCCTACCTGTGACACTAGTTATAGATTCCGATGCTTCACTTCAGGTTTAGTGTATCCCTCTGACCTTCTTAATGACGATGAAACAGTTATTGCAACGGAATTAAATGCAAAAGGCACAAGAAAACTGAGTCTTCTTACTGTCTATGATTTGAACCATTCCTGTGAAACTAGTTATAAATTCCGATGCTTCACTTCAGGTTTACTGTATCCCTCTGACCTTATTATTGACGATGAAACACAGAAATTGCATCGGAATTAAATATAAAAGGCACAATGCCGACTTAAGTACAAGAAAACTGACTCTTCTTGTTGTCTATATTTTGAACCATTCCTGTGACACTAGTTATAGATTCCGATGGTTCACTTCAGGTTTACTGTATCCTTCTGACCTTCTTATTGACGATGAAACACAGATTTTGCATCGGAATTAAATACAAAAGGCACAATGCCGACTTAAGTACAAGAAAACTGACTCTTCTTACTGTCTATGTTTTGAAGCATTCCTGGGACACTAGTTATAGATTCCGATGCTTCACTTCAGGTTTACTGTATCCCTCTGACCTTCTTATTGACGATGAAACACAGAATTTGCAACGGAATTAAATACAAAAGACACAATGCCGACTTAAGTACAAGAAAACTGACTCTTCTTACTGTCTATATTTTGAACCATTCCTGTGACACTAGTTATAGATTCCGATGCTTCACTTCAGGTTCACTGTATCCCTCTGACCTTCTTATTGACGATGAAACACAGATATTGCATTGGAATTAAATACAAAAGGCACAATGCCGACTTAAGTACAAGGAAACTGACTCTTCTTACTGTCTATGTTTTGAACCATTCATGTGACACTAGTTATAGATTCCGATGATTCACTTCAGGTTTACTGTATCCCTCTGACGTTCTTATAGACGATAGAACACAGAAATTGAATCGGATTTAAATTCAAAAGGCACAATGCCGCCTTAAGTACAAGAAAACTGACCCTTGTTACTGTCTATGTATTGAACCATTCATGTGACACTAGTTATAGTTTCCGATGCTTCACTTCAGGTTAACTGTTTCCCTCTGATCTTCTTATTGACAATGAAACACAGATATTGCATCGGAATTAAATACAAATGGCACAATGCCTACTTAAGTACATGAAAACTGACTCTTCTTACTGTCTATATTTTGAACCAATCCTGTGACACTAGTTATAGATTCCGATGCTTCACTTCAGGTTTAGTGTATCACTCTGAACTTCTTAATGACGATGAAACACAGTTATTGCATCGGAATTAAATACAAAAGGCACTATGCCGACTTAAGTACAAGAAAACTGACTCTTCTTACTGTCTATGTTTTGAACCATTCCTGTGACACTAGTTATAGATTCCGACCCTTCACTTCAGGTTTACTGTATCCCTCTGACCTTCTTATTGACGATAAAACACAGAATTTGCAACGGAATAAAATACAAAAGACACAATACCGACTTAAGTACAAGAAAACTGACTCTTCCTACTGTCTATATTTTGAACCATTCCTGTGACATTAGTTATAGATTCCGATGCTTCACTTCAAGTTCACTGTATCCCTCTGACCTTCTTATTGACGATGAAACACAGATATTGCATCGGAATTAAATACAAAAGGCACAATGCCGACTTAAGTACAAGGAAACTGACTCTTCTTAGTGTCTATGATTTGAACCATTCCTGTGACACTAGTTATAGATTCCGATGATTCACTTCAGGTTTACTGTATCCCTCTGACCTTCTTATTGACGATGGAACACAGAAATTGAATCGGATTTAAATTCAAAAGGCACAATGCCGCCTTAAGTACAAGAAAACTGACCCTTGCTACTGTCTATGTGTTGAACCATTCATGTGACACTAGTTATAGTTTCCGATGCTTCACTTCAGGTTAACTGTATCCCTCTGACCCTGTTATTGACGATGAAACACAGAAATTGCATCGGAATTATATTTAAAAGGCACAATGCCGACTTAGGTACAAGAAAACTGACTCTTCTTAATGTCTATGTGTTGAACCATTCATGTGACACTAGTTATAGATTCCGACGCTTCACTTCAGGTTTACTGTATCTCTCTGAGCTTCTTATTGACGATGAAACACAGAAATTGCGTCGGAATTAAACACAAAAAGCACAATGCCGACTTAAGTACAAGAAAACTGACTCATCTCACTGTCTATGTTTGAACCATTCCTGTGACACTAGTTATAGTTTCCGATGCTTCACTTCAGGTTTACTGTATCCCTCTGACCTACTTATTGACGATGAAACACAGAAATGGCATCGGAATTAAATACAAAAGGCACAATGTCGACTAAAGTACATGAAAACTGACTCTTCTTACTGTCTGTGTTTCGAACCATTCCTGTGACACTAGTTAAAGATTCCGATGCTTCACTTCAGGTTTACTGTATCTCTCTGAGCTTCTTATTGACGATGAAACACAGCATTTGCAACGGAATTAAATACAAAAGACACAATGCCGACTTGAGTACAAGAAAACTGACTCTTCTTACTGTCTATATTTTGAACCATTCCTGTGACACTAGTTATAGATTCCGATGCTTCACTTCAGGTTCACTGTATCCCTCTGACCTTCTTATTGACGATGAAACACAGATATTGCATTGGAATTAAATACAAAAGGCACAATGCCGATTTAAGTACAAGGAAACTGACTCTTCTTACTGTCTATGTTTTGAACCATTCATGTGACACTAGTTATAGATTCCGATGATTCACTTCAGGTTTACTGTATCCCTCTGACGTTCTTATTGACGATAGAACACAGAAATTGAATCGGATTTAAATTCAAAAGGCACAATGCCGCCTTAAGTACAAGAAAACTGACCCGTGTTACTGTCTATGTATTGAACCATTCATGTGACACTAGTTATAGTTTCCGATGCTTCACTTCAGGTTAACTGTATCCCTCTGATCTTCTTATTGACAATGAAACACAGATATTGCATCGGAATTAAATACAAATGGCACAATGCCTACTTAAGTACATGAAAACTGACTCTTCTTACTGTCTATATTTTGAACCAATCCTGTGACACTAGTTATAGATTCCGATGCTTCACTTCAGGTTTAGTGTATCACTCTGAACTTCTTAATGACGATGAAACACAGTTATTGCATCGGAATTAAATACAAAAGGCACAATGCCGACTTAAGTACATGAAAACTGACTCTTCTTACTGTCTATATTTTGAACCATTCCTGTGACACTAGTTATAGATTCCGATGCTTCACTTCAGGTTTAGTGTATCCCTCTGACCTTCTTATTGACGATGAAACACAGATATTGCATCGGAATTAAATACAAAAAGTACAATGCCGACTTCAGTACAAGAAAAATGACTCTTCTTACTGTCTATGTTTTGAACCATTACTGTGACACTAGTTATAGATTCCGATGCTTCACTTCAGGTTTACTGTATCCCTCCGACATTCTTATTGACGATGAAACACAGATATTGCATGGGAATTAAATACAAAAGGCACAATGCCGACTTAAGTACAAGAAAACTGACTCTTCTTACTGTCTATGTTTTGAACCATTCCTGTGACACTAGTTATAGATTCCGATCCTTCACTTCAGGTTTACTGTATCCCTCTGACCTTCTTATTGACGATAAAACACAGAATTTGCAACGGAATAAAATACAAAAGACACAATACCGACTTAAGTACAAGAAAACTGACTCTTCCTACTGTCTATATTTTGAACCATTCCTGTGACATTAGTTATAGATTCCGATGCTTCACTTCAAGTTCACTGTATCCCTCTGACCTTCTTATTGACGATGAAACACAGATATTGCATCGGAATTAAATACAAAAGGCACAATGCCGACTTAAGTACAAGGAAACTGACTCTTCTTACTGTCTATGATTTGAACCATTCCTGTGACACTAGTTATAGATTCCGATGATTCACTTCAGGTTTACTGTATCCCTCTGACCTTCTTATTGACGATGGAACACAGAAATTGAATCGGATTTAAATTCAAAAGGCACAATGCCGCCTTAAGTACAAGAAAACTGACCCTTGCTACTGTCTATGTGTTGAACCATTCATGTGACACTAGTTATAGATTCCGATGCTTCACTTCAGGTTAACTGTATCCCTCTGACCCTGTTATTGACGATGAAACACAGAAATTGCATCGGAATTATATTTCAAAGGCACAATGCCGACTTAGGTACAAGAAAACTTACTCTTCTTAATGTCTATGTTTTGAACCATTCATGTGACACTAGTTATAGATTCCGACGCTTCACTTCAGGTTTACTGTATCTCTCTGAGCTTCCTATTGACGATGAAACACAGAAATTGTATCGGAATTAAACACAAAAAGCACAATGCCGACTTAAGTACAAGAAAACTGACTCATCTTACTGTCTATGTTTGAACCATTTCTGTGACACTAGTTATAGTTTCCGATGCTTCACTTCAGGTTTACTGTATCCCTCTGACCTACTTATTGACGATGAAACACAGAAATGGCATCGGAATTAAATACAAAAGGCACAATGTCGACTAAAGTACATGAAAACTGACTCTTCTTACTGTCTGTGTTTCGAACCATTTCTGTGACACTAGTTAAAGATTCCGATGCTTCACTTCAGGTTTACAGTATCTCTCTGAGCTTCTTATTGACGATGAAACATAGAAATTGCATCGGAATTAAACACAAAAGGCACAATGCCGACTTAAGTACAAGGAAACTGACTCATCTTACTGTCTAGGTTTGAACCATTCCTGTGACACTAGCTATAGATTCCGATGCTTCACTTCAGGTTTACTGTATCCCTCTGACCTACTTATTGACGACGAAACATAGAAATGGCATCGGAATTAAATACAAAAGGCACAATGTCGAAAAAAGTACATGAAAACTGACTCTTCTTACTGTCTATGTTTTGAACCATTCCTGTGACACTAGTTAAAGATTCCGATGCTTCACTTCAGGTTTACTGTATCCCTCTGACCTTCTTTATGACGATGAACACAGAAATTGCATCGGAATTAAATACAAAAGGCACAATGCCGACTTAAGTACAAGAAAACTGACTCTTCTTACTGTCTATGTTTTGAACCATTCCTGTGACCCTAGTTATAGATTCCGATGCTTCACTTCAGGTTTACTGTATCCCTCTGACCTTCTTAATGACGATGAAACACAGAAATTGCATCGGAATTAAATACAAAAGGCACAATGCCGACTTAGGTACAAGAAAACTGACTCTTCTTAGGGTCTATGTTTTGAACCATTCATGTGACACTAGTTATAGATTCCGACGCTTCACTTCAGGTTTACTGTATCTCTCTGAGCTTCGTTTTGACGATGAAACACAGAAATTGCATCGGAATTAAACACAAAAGGCACAATGCCGACTTAAGTACAAGAAAACTGACTCATCTTACTGTCTATGTTTGAACCATTCCTGTGACACTAGTTATAGATTCCGATGCTTCACCTCAGGTTTACTGTATCCCTCTGACCTACTTATTGACGGTGAAACACAGAAATGGCATCGGAATTAAATACAAAAGGCACAATGTCGACTAAAGTACATGAAAACTGACTCTTCTTACTGTCTATGCTTTGAACCATTCCTGTGACACTAGTTAAAGATTCCGATGCTTCACTTCAGGTTTACTGTATCCCTCTGACCTTCTTATTGACGATGAAACACAGAAATTGCATCGGAATTAAATACAAAACGCACAATGCCGGCTTAAGTACAAGAAAACTGACTCTTCTTACTGTCTATGCTTTGAACCATTCCTGTGACACTAGTTATAGATTCCGATGCTTCACTTCAGGTTTACTGTATCCCTCTGACCTTCTTATTGACGATGAAACACAGAAATTGCATCGGAATTAAATACAAAAGGCACAATGCCGGCTTAAGTACACGAAAACTGACCCTTCTTACTGTCTATGTTTTGAACCATTCATGTGACACTAGTTATAGATTTCGGTGCTTCACTTCAGGTTTACTGTATCCCTCTGACCCTGTTATTGACGATGAAACACAGAAATTGCATCGGAATTATATTCAAAAGGCACAATGCCGACTTTGGTACAAGAAAACTGACTCTTCTTACTGTCTATGTTTTGAACCACTCATGTGACTCTAGTTACAGGATACGATGCTTCACTTCAGGTTTACTGTATCTCTCTGAGCTTCTTAATGACGATGAAACACAGAAATTGCATCGGAATTAAACACAAAAGGCACAATGCCGACTTAAGTACAAGAAAACTGACTCATCTTACTGTCTATGTTTGAACCACTCCTGTGACACTAGTTATAGAATCCGATGCTTCACTTCAGGTTTACTGTATCCCTCTGTCCTACTTATTGACGATGAAACACAGAAATGGCATCGGAATTAAATACAAAAGGCACAATGTCGACTAAAGTACAAGAAAACTGACTCTTCTTACTGTCTATGTTTTGAACCATTCCTGTGACACTAGTTATAGATTCCGATGCTTCACTTCAGGTTTACTGTATCCCTCTGACCTTCTTATTGACGATGAAAGACAGAAATTGCATTGGAATTAAATAGAAAAGGCACAATGCCGACTTAAGTACAAGAAAACTGACTCCTCTTACTGTCTATGTTTTGAACCATTCCTGAGACACTAGTTATAGATTCCGATGCTTCACTTTAGGTTTACTGTATTCCTCTGACCTTCTTATTGACGATGAGACACAGAAATTGCATCGGAATTAAATACAAATGGCACATTGCCGACTTAAGTACAAGAAAACTGACTCTTCTTACTGTCTATGTTTTGAACCATACCTGTGACACTAGTTATAGATTCCGATGCTTCACTTCAGGTTTACTGTATATCTCTGACCTTCTTATTGACGATGAAACACAGAAATTGCATCGGAATTAAATACAAAAGGCACAATGCTGACTTAAGTACAAGAAAACAGACTCATCTTACTGTCTCTTTTGTGAACCATTCATGTGACACTAGTTACAGATTCCGATGCTTCACTTCGGGTTTACTGTATCCCTCTGACCTTCTTATTGACGATGAAACACAGAAATTGCATCGGAATTAAATACAAAAGGCACAATGCCGACTTAAATACAAGAAAACTGACTCTTCTTACTGTCTATGTTTCGAACCATTCCTGTGACACAAGTTATAGATTCCGATGCTTCACTTCAGGTTTACTGTATCCCTCTGACCTTCGTATTGACGATGAAACACAGAAATTATATCGGAATGAAATACAAAAGGCACATTGCCGACTTCAGTACAACAAAACTGACTCTACTTACTGTCTATGTTTTGAAATATTCCTGTGACACGAGTTATAGATTCCGATGCTTCACTTCAGGTTTACTGTGTCCCTCTGACCTTCTTATTGACGATGAAACACAGAAATTGCATCGGAATTAAATACAAAAGGCACAATGCCAACTTAAATACAAGAAAACTGACTCTTCCTACTGTCTATGCTTTGAACCATACCTGTGACACTAGTTATAGATTCCGATGCTTCACTTCAGGTTTACTGTATATCTCTGATCTTCTTGTTGACGATGAAACACAGAAATTGCATCGAAATTAAATACTATAGGCACAATGCTGTCTTAAGTACAAGAAAACTGACTCTTCTTACTGTCTATGCTTGAACCATTCCTGTGACACTAGTTATAGATTCCGATGCTTCACTTTAGGTTTACTGTATCCCACTCACCTTCTTATTGACGATGAAACACAGAATTGCATCGGAATTAAACACAAAAGGCCCAATGCCGACTTAAGTACAAGAAAACTGACTCATCTTACTGTCTATGTTTGAACCATTCCTGTGACACTAGTTATAGATTCCGATGCTTCACCTCAGGTTTACTGTATCCCTCTGACCTTCTTATTGACGATGAAACACAGAAATTATTTCGGAATTAAATACAAAAGGCACAATGCCGACTTCAGTACAACAAAACTGACTCTTCTTACTGTCTATGTTTTGAAATAGTCCTGTGACACTAGTTATAGATTCCGATGCTTCACTTCAGGTTCACTGTATCCCTCTGACCATCTTATTGACGTTGAAACACTGAAATTGCATCGTAATTAAATACAAAAGGCACAATGCCGCTTTAAGTACAAGAAAACTGTCTCTTCTTACTGTCTATGTATTGAACCTTTCCTGTGACACTAGTTATATATTCCGATGCTTTACTTCAGGTTTACTGTATCCCACTCACTTTCTTATTGACGATGAAACACAGAAATTGCATCGGAATTAAATACAAAAGGCACAATGCCGACTCAAGTACAAGAAGACTGGCTCTTCTTACTGTCTATGCTTTGAACCATACCTGTGACACTAGTTACAGATTCCGATGCTTCACTTCAGGTTTACAATATATCTCTGACCTTCTTGTTCACTATGAAACACAGATATTGCATCGGAATTAAATACAAAAGGCACAATCCTCTCTTAAGTACAAGAAAAATTACTTTTCCTACAGTCTATGCTTTGAACCATTAAAGAGACACTCGTTATAGATTCCAATGCTTTAGTTCAGGTTTACTGTATCCCTCTGACCTTCTTATTGCCGATAAAACACAGAAATTTCTTCGGAATTAAATACAATAGGCACAATGCCGCTTTAAGTACAAGAAAACTGACTCTTCCTACTGTGTATGTATTGAACCATTCCTGTGACACTAGTTATAGATTCCGATGCTTCACTTCAGGTTTACTGTATCCCACTCACCTTCTTATTGACGATGAAACACAGAAATTGCATCGGAATTAAATACAAAAGGCACAATGCCGACTCAAGTACATGAAGACTGGCTCTTCTTACTGTCTATGTTTTGAACCATTCCTGTGACACTAGTTATAGATTCCGATGCTTCACTTCAGGTTTACTGTATCTCTCTGACCTTCTTATTGACGATGAAACACAGAAACTGCATCGGAATTAAATACAAAAGGCACAATGCCGACTTAAGTACAAGCAAAAGGCTCTTCTTACTGCCTATGCTTTGAACCATTCCTGTGACACTAGTTATTGATTCCGATGTTTCACTTCAGGTTTACTGTATCCCTCTGAACTTCTTATTGACGATGAAACACAGAAATTGCATCGGAATTAAATACAAAAGGCACAATGACGACTTAAGTACAAGAAAACTGACTCTTCTTACTGTCTATGCTTTGAACCATTCCTGTGACACTAGATATAGATTCCAATGCTTTAGTTCAGGTTTACTGTCTCACTCTGACCTTCTTATTGACGATGAAACACAGAAATTTCTTCGGAATTAAATACAAAAGGCACAATGCCGCTTTAAGTACAAGAAAACAGACTCTTCTTACTGTGTTTGTATTGAACCATTCCTATGACACTAGTTATAGATTCCGAAGCTTCACTTCAGCTTTACTGTATCCCACTCACCTTCTTATTGACGATGAAACACAGAAATTGCATCGGAGTTAAATACAAAAGGCACAATGCCGACTCAAGTACATGAAGACTGGCTCTTCTTACTGTCTATGTTTTGAACCATTTCTGTGACACTAGTTATAGATTCCGAAGCTTCACTTCAGGTTTACTGTATCCCTCTGACCTTCTTATTGACGATGAAACACAGAAACTGCTTCGGAATTAAATACAAAAGGCACAATGCCGACTTAAGTACAAGCAAAAGGCTCTTCTTACTGCCTATGTTTTGAACCATTCCTGTGACACTAGTTATTGATTCCGATGTTTCACTTCAGGTTTACTGTATCCCTCTGACCTTCTTATTGACGATGAAACCCAGAAATTGCATCGGAATTAAATACAAAAGGCACAATGACGACTTAGGTACAAGAAAACTGACTCTTCTTACTGTCTATGTTTTGAACCATTCCTGTGACACTAGTTATAGATTCCGACGCTTCACTTCAGGTTTAGTGTATCCCTCTGACCTTCTTATTGCCGATGAAACACAGAAATTGCATCGGAATTAAATACAAAAGGCACAATGCCGACTTTAGTACAACAAAACTGACTCTTCTTACTGTCTATGTATTGAAATAGTCCTGTGACACTAGTTATAGATTGCGATGCTTCACTTTAGGTTTACTGTATGCCTCTGACGTTCTTATTGACGATGGAACATAGAAATTGCATCGGAATTAAATACAAAAGGCACAATGCCGACTAAGTACAAGAAAACTGACTCTTTATGATTTGAACCATTCCTGTGACACTAGTTATAGATTCCGATGCTTCACTCCAGGTCTACTGTATCCTCTGACCATGCTATTGACGATGAAATTCAGAAATTGCATCCAAATTAAATACAAAAGGCACAATGCCGACTTAAGTACAAGAAGACTGACTCTTCCTACTGTCTATGTTTTGAACCATTCCTGTGACACTAGTTATAGATTCCGATGCTTCACTTCAGGTTTACTGTATCCCTCTGACCTTCTTATTGACGATGAAACACAGAAACTGCATCGGAATTAAATACAAAAGGCACAATTCCGACCGAAGTACAAGAAAACTGATTGTTCTTACTATCTATGATTTGAATCCTTCCTGTGACACTAGTTATAGATTCCGATGCATCACTTCAGGTTTACTGTATCCCTCTGACCTTCTTATTGACGATGAATCACTGAAATTGCATCGGAATTTAATACAAAAGTCACAATGACGACTTAAGTACAAGAAAACTGACTCTTCTTACTGTCTATGTTTTGAACCATTCATGTGACACTAGTTACAGATTCCGAAGCTTCACTTCGGGTTACTGTATCCCTCTGACCTTCTTATTGACGATGAAACACAGAAATTGCATCGGAATTAAATACAAAAGGCACAATGCCGACTTCAGTACAACAAAACTGACTCTTCTTACTGTCTATGTTTTGAACCATTCCTGTGACACTAGTTATAGATTCCGATGCTTCACTTCAGGTTTACTGTGTCCCTCTGACCTTCTTATTGACGATGAAACACAGAAATTATTTCGGAATTAACTACAAAAGGCACAATGCCGACTTCAGTACAACAAAACTGACTCTTCTTACTGTCAATGTTTTGAAATATTCCTGTGACACTAGTTATAGATTCCGATGCTTCACTTCAGGTTCACTGTATCCCTCTGACCATCTTACTGACGATGAAACACTGAAATTGCATCGTAATTAAATACAAAACGCACAATGCCGACTCAAGTACAAGAAGACAGGCTCTTCTTACTGTGTATGCTTTGAACCATACCTGTGACACTAGTTATAGATTCCGATGCTTCACTTCAGGTTTACAGTATATCTCTGACCCTCTTGTTGACGATGAAACACAGAAATTGCATCGGAATTAAATACAAAAGGCACAATCCTGTCTTAAGTACAAGAAAATTGACTCTACTTACTGTCTATGTTTTCAACCATTCAAGTGTCACTCGTTATAGATTCCAATGCTTCAGTTCAGGTTTACTGTATCCCTCTGACCTTCTTATTGACGATGAAACACAGAAATTTCTTCGGAATTAAATACAAAAGGCACAATGCCGCTTTAAGTACAAGAAAACTGACTCTTCTTACTGTGTGTGTATTGAACCATTCCTGTGACACTAGTTATAGATTCCGATGCTTCACATCAGGTTTACTGTATCCCACTCACCTTCTTATTGACGATGAAACACAGAAATTGCATCGGAATTAAATACAAAAGGCACAATGCCGACTCAAGTACAAGAAGACAGGCTCTTCTTACTGTGTATGCTTTGAACCATACCTGTGACACTAGTTATAGATTCCGATGCTTCACTTCAGGTTTACAGTATATCTCTGACCTTCTTGTTGACGATGAAACACAGAAATTGCATCGGAATTAAATACAAAAGGCACAATCCTGTCTTAAGTACAAGAAAATTGACTCTACTTACTGTCTATGTTTTGAACCATTCAAGTGACACTCGTTATAGATTCCAATGCTTTAGTTCAGGTTTACTGTATCCCTCTGACCTTCTTATTGACGATGAAACACAGAAATTGCATCGGAATTAAATACAAACGCCACAATGCCTACTCAAGTACATGAAGACTGGCTCTTCTTACTGTCTATGTTTTGAACCATTCCTGTGACGCTAGTTATAGATTCCGATGCTTCCCTTCAGGTTTACTGTATCCCTCTGACCTTTTTATTGACGATGAAACACAGGAACTGCATCGGAATTAAATACAAAAGGCACAATGCCGACTGAAGTACAAGAAAACTGATTCTTCTTACTATCTATGATTTGAACCCTTCCTGTGACACTAGTTATAGATTCCGATGCATCACTTCAGGTTTACTGTTGCCCTCTGACCTTCTTATTGACGATGAAACACAGATATTGCGTCGGAATTCAATACAAAAGGCACAATGCCGACTTATGTACAAGCAAAAGGCTCTTCTTACTGCCTATGTTTTGGACCATTCCTGTGACACTAGTTATTGATTCCGATGTTTCACTTCAGGTTTACTGTATCCCTCTGACCTTCTTATTGACGATGAAACACAGAAATTGCATCGGAATTTAATACAAATGGCTTAATGACGACTTAAGTACAAGAAAACTAACACTTCTTACTGTCTATGTTTTGAACCATTCCTGTGACACTAGTTATAGATTCCGATGCTTCACTTCAGGTTTAGTGTATCCCTCTGACCTTCTTATTGACGATGAAACACAGAAATTGCATCGGAATTAAATACAAAATGCACAATGCCGACTTAAGTACAAGAAATCTGACTCTTATTACTGTCTATGTTTTGAACCATTCCTGTGACACTAGTTATAGATTACGATGCTTCACTTCAGGTTTACTGTATCCCACTGACCTTCTTATTGACGATGAAACACAGAAACTGCATCGGAATTAAATACAAAAGGCACAATGCCGACTTAAGTACAAGCAAAAGGCTCTTCTTACTCCCTATGTTTTGAACCATTCCTGTGACACTAGTTATTGATTCCGATGTTTCACTTCAGGTTTACTGTATCCCTCTGTCCTTCTTATTGACGATGAAACACAGAAATTGCATCGGAATTAAATACAAAAGGCACAATGACGACTTAAGTACAAGAAAACTGACTCTTCTTACTGTCTATGTTTTGAACCATTCCTGTGACACTAGTTATAGATTCCAATGCTTTAGTTCAGGTTTACTGTCTCACTCTGACCTTCTTATTGACGATGAAACACAGAAATTTCTTCGGAATTAAATACAAAAGGCACAATGCCGCTTTAAGTACAAGAAAACTGAATCTTCTTACTGTGTATGTATTGAACCATTCGTGTGACACAAGTTATAGATTCCGATGCTTCACTTCAGGTTTACTGGATCCCACTCACCTTCTTATTGACGATGAAACACAGAAATTGCATCGTAATTAAATACAAAAGGCACAATGCCGACTGAAGTACAAGAAAACTGATTCTTCTTACTATCTATGATTTGAACCCTTCCTGTGACACTAGTTATAGATTCCGATGCATCACTTCAGGTTTACTGTAGCCCTCTGACCTTCTTATTGACGATGAAACACAGATATTGCGTCGGAATTCAATACAAAAGGCACAATGCCGACTTAAGTACAAGCAAAAGGCTCTTCTTACTGCCTATGTTTTGGACCATTCCTGTGACACTAGTTATTGATTCCGATGTTTCACTTCAGGTTTACTGTATCCCTCTGACCTTCTTATTGACGATGAAACACAGAAATTGCATCGGAATTTAATACAAATGGCACAATGACGACTTAAGTACAAGAAAACTAACACTTCTTACTGTCGACTTAGCCGCTCGAGCGCGTGTGTATATATTACTTAGCTCCGAGCGGGCTATAATCAAGTTTTTGCTGAGTCATTTCCTGTTTTCTAGTGACCTTGAGTGGGACTTAGCCGCTGCAGGTGTTACCTCGCTTAGAGTTGTATGTGTGCAGCAGCGAGGGGCCTAGTATTACGAGGCCCTCGCTGCACTATAATTAATTGTAGGGCTTTAGTTCAAGAAAACTGACTCTTTATGTTTTCAACCATTTCTGTGACACTAGTTATAGATTCCGATGCTTCACTCCAGGTCTACTGTATACTCTGACCATGCTATTGACGATGAAATTCAGAAATTGCATCCAAATTAAATACAAAAGGCACAATGCCGACTTAAGTACAAGAAGACTGACTCTTCCTACTGTCTATGTTTTGAACCATTCCTGTGACACTAGTTATAGATTCCGATGCTTCAGTTCAGTTTTACTGTATCCCTTGGACCTGCTTATTGACGATGAAACACAGAAATTGCATCGGAATTAAATACAAAAGGCACAATGCCGACTCAAGTACATGAAGACTGGCTCTTCTTACTGTCTATGCTTTGAACCATTCCTGTGACACTAGTTATAGATTCCGATGCTTCACTTCAGGTTTACTGTATCCCTCTGACCTTCTTATTGACGATGAAACACAGAAACTGCATCGGAATTAAATACAAAAGGCACAATGCCGACCGAAGTACAAGAAAACTGATTCTTCTTACTATCTATGATTTGAACCCTTCCTGTGACACTAGTTATTGATTCCGATGTTTCACTTCAGGTTTACTGTATCCCTCTGACCTTCTTATTGACGATGAAACACAGAAATTGCATCGGAATTAAATACAAAAGTCATAATGACGACTTAAGTACAAGAAAACTGACTCTTCTTACTGTCTATGTTTTGAACCATTCCTGTGACACTAGTTATAGATTCCGATGCTTCACTTCAATTTTAGTGTATCCCTCTGACCTTCTTAGTGACGATGAAACACAGAAATTGCATCGGAATTAAATACAAAAGGCACAATGCCGACTTCAGTACAACAAAACTGACTCTTCTTACTGTCTATGTTTTGAAATAGTCCTGTGACACTAGTTATAGATTCCGATGCTTCACTTCAGGTTTACTGTATGCCTCTGACCTTCTTATTGACGATGGAACATAGAAATTGCATCGGAATTAAATACAAAAGACACAATGCCGACTTAAGTACAAGGAAACTGACTGTTTATGTTTTGAACCATTCCTGTGACACTAGTTCCAGATTCCGATGCTTCACTTCAGGTTTACTGTATCCCTCTGACCTTCTTATTGACGATGTAACACAGAAACTGCATGGGAATTAAATACAAAAGGCACAATGCCGACTGAAGAACTAGAAAACTGATTCTTCTTACTATCTATGATTTGAACCCTTCCTGTGACACTAGTTATAGATTCCGATGCATCACTTCAGGTTTACTGTATCCCTCTGACCTTCTTATTGACGATGAAACACAGATATTGCGTCGGAATTAAATACAAAAGGCACAATGCCGACTTAAGTACAAGCAAAAGGCTCTTCTTACTGCCTATGTTTTGAACCATTCCTGTGACACTAGTTATTGATTACGATGTTTCACTTCAGGTTTACTGTATCCCTCTGACCTTATTATTGACGATGAATCACTGAAATTGCATCGGAATTAAATACAAAAGTCACAATGACGACTTAAGTACAAGAAAACTGACTCTTCTTACTGTCTATGTTTTGAACCATTCATGTGACACTAGTTACAGATTCCGAAGCTTCACTTCGGGTTACTGTATCCCTCTGACCTTCTTATTGACGATGAAACACAGAAATTGCATCGGAATTAAATACAAAAGGCACAATGCCGACTTCAGTACAACAAAACTGACTCTTCTTACTGTCTATGTTTTGAACCATTCCTGTGACACTAGTTATAGATTCCGATGCTTCACTTCAGGTTTACTGTGTCATTCTGACCTTCTTATTGACGATGAAACACAGAAATTATTTCGGAATTAACTACAAAAGGCACAATGCCGACTTCAGTACAACAAAACTGACTCTTCTTACTGTCAATGTTTTGAAATATTCCTGTGACACTAGTTATAGATTCCGATGCTTCACTTCAGGTTCACTGTATCCCTCTGACCATCTTACTGACGATGAAACACTGAAATTGCATCGTAATTAAATACAAAACGCACAATGCCGACTCAAGTACAAGAAGACAGGCTCTTCTTACTGTGTATGCTTTGAACCATACCTGTGACACTAGTTATAGATTCCGATGCTTCACTTCAGGTTTACAGTATATCTCTGACCTTCTTGTTGACGATGAAACACAGAAATTGCATCGGAATTAAATACAAAAGGCACAATCCTGTCTTAAGTTCAAGAAAATTGACTCTACTTACTGTCTATGTTTTGAACCATTCAAGTGTCACTCGTTATAGATTCCAATGCTTTAGTTCAGGTTTACTGTATCCCTCTGACCTTCTTATTGACGATGAAACACAGAAATTTCTTCGGAATTAAATACAAAAGGCACAATGCCGCTTTAAGTACAAGAAAACTGACTCTTCTTACTGTGTGTGTATTGAACCATTCCTGTGACACTAGTTATAGATTCCGATGCTTCACATCAGGTTTACTGTATCCCTCTGACCTTTTTATTGACGATGAAACACAGAAACTGCATCGGAATTAAATACAAAAGGCACAATGCCGACTGAAGTACAAGAAAACTGATTCTTCTTACTATCTATGATTTGAACCCTTCCTGTGACACTAGTTATAGATTCCGATGCATCACTTCAGGTTTACTGTAGCCCTCTGACCTTCTTATTGACGATGAAACACAGATATTGCGTCGGAATTCAATACAAAAGGCACAATGCCGACTTAAGTACAAGCAAAAGGCTCTTCTTACTGCCTATGTTTTGGACCATTCCTGTGACACTAGTTATTGATTCCGATGTTTCACTTCAGGTTTACTGTATCCCTCTGACCTTCTTATTGACGATGAAACACAGAAATTGCATCGGAATTTAATACAAATGGCACAATGACGACATAAGTACAAGAAAACTAACACTTCTTACTGTCTATGTTTTGAACCATTCCTGTGACACTAGTTATAGATTCCGATGCTTCACTTCAGGTTTAGTGTATCCCTCTGACCTTCTTATTGACGATGAAACACAGAAATTGCATCGGAATTAAATACAAAATGCACAATGCCGACTTAAGTACAAGATATGTGACTCTTATTACTGTCTATGTTTTGAACCATTCCTGTGACACTAGTTATAGATTACGATGCTTCACTTCAGATTTACTGTATCCCTCTGACCTTCTTATTGACGATGAAACACAGAAACTGCATCGGAATTAAATACAAAAGGCACAATGCCGACTTAAGTACAAGCAAAAGCCTCTTCTTACTCCCTATGTTTTGAACCATTCCTGTGACACTAGTTATTGATTCCGATGTTTCACTTCAGGTTTACTGTATCCCTCTGTCCTTCTTATTGACGATGAAACACAGAAATTTCTTCGGAATTAAATACAAAAGGCACAATGCCGCTTTAAGTACAAGAAAACTGAATCTTCTTACTGTGTATGTATTGAACCATTCCTGTGACACAAGTTATAGATTCCGATGCTTCACTTCAGGTTTACTGGATCCCACTCACCTTCTTATTGACGATGAAACACAGAAATTGCATCGTAATTAAATACAAAAGGCACAATGCCGACTGAAGTACAAGAAAACTGATTCTTCTTACTATCTATGATTTGAACCCTTCCTGTGACACTAGTTATAGATTCCGATGCATCACTTCAGGTTTACGGTAGCCCTCTGACCTTCTTATTGACGATGAAACACAGATATTGCGTCGGAATTCAATACAAAAGGCACAATGCCGACTTAAGTACAAGCAAAAGGCTCTTCTTACTGCCTATGTTTTGGACCATTCCTGTGACACTAGTTATTGATTCCGATGTTTCACTTCAGGTTTACTGTATCCCTCTGACCTTCTTATTGACGATGAAACACAGAAATTGCATCGGAATTTAATACAAATGGCACAATGACGACTTAAGTACAAGAAAACTAACACTTCTTACTGTCTATGTTTTGAACCATTCCTGTGACACTAGTTATAGATTCCGATGCTTCACTTCAGGTTTAGTGTATCCCTCTGACCTTCTTATTGACGATGAAACACAGAAATTGCATCGGAATTAAATACAAAATGCACAATGCCGACTTAAGTACAAGAAATCTGACTCTTATTACTGTCTATGTTTTGAACCATTCCTGTGACACTAGGTATAGATTCCGATGCTTCACTTCAGGTTTACTGTATCCCTCTGACCTTCTTATTGACGATGAAACACAGAAACTGCATCGGAATTAAATACAAAAGGCACAATGCCGACTTAAGTACAAGCAAAAGGCTCTTCTTACTCCCTATGTTTTGAACCATTCCTGTGACACTAGTTATAGATTCCAATGCTTTAGTTCAGGTTTACTGTCTCACTCTGACCTTCTTATTGACGATGAAACACAGAAATTGCATCGGAATTAAATACAAAAGGCACAATGCCGACTTCAGTACAACAAAACTGACTCTTCTTACTGTCTATGTTTTGAAATAGTCCTGTGACACTAGTTATAGATTGCGATGCTTCACTTTAGGTTTACAGTATGCCTCTGACCTTCTTATTGACGATGGAACATAGAAATTGCATCGGAATTAAATACAAAAGGCACAATGCCGACTAAGTTCAAGAGAACTGACTCTTTATGTTTTGAACCATTCCTGTGACACTAGTTATAGATTCCGATGCTTCACTCCAGGTCTACTGTATACTCTGACCATGCTATTGACGATGAAATTCAGAAATTGCATCCAAATTAAATTCAAAAGGCACAATGCCGACTTAAGTACAAGAAGACTGACTCTTCCTACTGTCTATGTTTTGAACCATTCCTGTGACACTAGTTATAGATTCCGATGCTTCAGTTCAGTTTTACTGTATCCCTTGGACCTGCTTATTGACGTTGAAACACAGAAATTGCATCGGAATTAAATACAAAAGGCACAATGCCGACTCAAGTACATGAAGACTGGCTCTTCTTACTGTCTATGCTTTGAACCATTCCTGTGACACTAGTTATAGATTCCGATGCTTCACTTCAGGTTTACTGTATCCCTCTGACCTTCTTATTGACGATGAAACACAGAAACTGCATCGGAATTAAATACAAAAGGCACAATGCCGACCGAAGTACAAGAAAACTGATTCTTCTTACTATCTATGATTTGAACCCTTCCTGTGACACTAGTTATAGATTCCGATGCATCACTTCAGGTTTACTGTATCCCTCTGACCTTCTTATTGACGATGAAACACAGATATTGCGTCGGAATTAAATACAAAAGGCACAATGCCGACTTAAGTACAAGCAAAAGGCTCTTCTTACTGCCTATGTTTTGAACCATTCCTGTGACACTAGTTATTGATTCCGATGTTTCACTTCAGGTTTACTGTATCCCTCTGACCTTCTTATTGACGATGAAACACAGAAATTGCATCGGAATTAAATACAAAAGTCATAATGACGACTTAAGTACAAGAAAACTGACTCTTCTTACTGTCTATGTTTTGAACCATTCCTGTGACACTAGTTATAGATTCCGATGCTTCACTTCAGGTTTAGTGTATCCCTCTGACCTTCTTAGTGACGATGAAACACAGAAATTGCATCGGAATTAAATACAAAAGGCACAATGCCGACTTCAGTACAACAAAACTGACTCTTCTTACTGTCTATGTTTTGAAATAGTCCTGTGACACTAGTTATAGATTCCGATGCTTCACTTCAGGTTTACTGTATGCCTCTGACCTTCTTATTGACGATGGAACATAGAAATTGCATCGGAATTAAATACAAAAGACACAATGCCGACTTAAGTACAAGGAAACTGACTGTTTATGTTTTGAACCATTCCTGTGACACTAGTTCCAGATTCCGATGCTTCACTTCAGGTTTACTGTATCCCTCTGACCTTCTTATTGACGATGAAACACAGAAACTGCATGGGAATTAAATACAAAAGGCACAATGCCGACTGAAGAACTAGAAAACTGATTCTTCTTACTATCTATGATTTGAACCCTTCCTGTTACACTAGTTATAGATTCCGATGCATCACTTCAGGTTTACTGTATCCCTCTGACCTTCTTATTGACGATGAAACACAGATATTACGTCGGAATTCAATACAAAAGGCACAATGCCGACTTAAGTACAAGCAAAAGGCTCTTCTTACTGCCTATGTTTTGAACCATTCCTGTGACACTAGTTATAGATTCCGATGCTTCACTTCAGGTTTACTGTATCCCTCTGACCTTCTTATTGACGATGAAACACAGAAATTATTTCGGAATCAACTACAAAAGGCACAATGCCGACTTCAGTACAACAAAACTGACTCTTCTTACTGTCTATGTTTTGAAATATTCCTGTGACACTAGTTATAGATTCCGATGGTTCACTTCAGGTTCACTGTATCCCTCTGTCCATCTTATTGACGATGAAACACTGAAATTGCATCGTAATTAAATACAAAAGGCACAATGACGACTTAAGTACAAGAAAACTAACTCTTCTTACTGTCTATGTTTTGAACCATTCCTGTGGCACTAGTTATAGATTCCGATGCTTCACTTCAGGTTTAGTGTATCCCTCTGACCTTCTTATTGACGATGAAACACAGAAATTGCATCGGAATTAAATACAAAAGGCACAATGCCGACTTAAGTACAAGAAATCTGACACTTATTACTGTCTATGTTTTGAACCATTCCTGTGACACTAGTTAAAGATTCCGATGCCTCACTTCAGGTTTACTGTATCCCTCTGACCTTCTTATTGACGATGAACCACAGAAATGGCGTCGGAATTAAATACAAAAAGCACAATGTCGACTAAAGTACAAGAAAACTGACTCTTCTTACTGTCTATGATTTGAACCATTACTGTGACACTAGTTATAGATTCCGATGCTTCACTTCAGGTTTACTGTATCCCTCTGCCCTTCTTATTGACGATGAAACACAGAAATTGCATCGGCATTAAATACAAAAGGCACAATGCCGACTTAAGTACTAGAAAACTGACCCTTCTTACTGTCTATGTTTTGAACCATTCATGTGACAATAGATATAGGTTCCGATGCTTCAATTCAGGTTTACTGTATCCCTCTGACCTTCTTATTGACGATGAAACACAGAAGTGGCATCGGAATTAAATACAAAAGGCACAATGTCGACTAAAGTACAAGAAAACTAACTCTTCTTACTGTCTATGTTTTGAACCATTCCTGTGACACTAGTTACAGGATACGATGCTTCACTTCAGGTTTACTGTATCTCTCTGAGCTTCTTAATGACGATGAAACACAGAAATTGCATCGGAATTAAACTCAAAAGGCACAATACCGACTTAAGTACAAGAAAACTGACTCATCTTACTGTCTATGTTTGAACCACTCCTGTGACACTAGTTATAGATTCCGATGCTTCACTTCAGGTTTACTGTATCCCTCCGACCTACTTATTGACGATGAAACACAGAAATGGCATCGGAATTAAATACAAAAGGCACAATGTCGACTAAAGTACAAGGAAACTGACTCTTCTTACTGTCTATGTTTTGAACCATTCCTGTGACACTAGTTATAGATTCCGATCCTTCACTTCAGGTTTACTGTATCGCTCTGACCTTCTTATTGACGATGAAAGACAGAAATTGCATTGGAATTAAATAGAAAATGCACAATGCCGACTTAAGTACAAGAAAACTGACTCTTCTCACTGTCTATGATTTGAACCATTCCTGAGACACTAGTTATAGATTCCGATGCTTCACTTTAGGTTTACTGTATTCCTCTGACCTTCTTATTGACGATGAGACACAGAAATTGCATCGGAATTAAATACAAAAGGCACATTGCCGACTTAAGTACAAGAAAACTGACTCTTCTTACTGTCTATGTTTTGAACCATACCTGTGACACTAGTTATAGATTCTGATGCTTCACTTCAGGTTTACTGTATATCTCTGACCTTCTTATTGACGATGAAACACAGAAATTGCAACGGAATTAAATACAAAAGGCACAGTGCTGACTTAAGTGCAAGAAAACTGACTCTTCTTACTGTCTATGTTTGAACCATTCCTGTGACACTAGTTATAGATTCCGATGCTTCACCTCAGGTTTACTGTATCCCTCTGACCTTCTTATTGACGATGAAACACAGAAATTATTTCGGAATTAAATACAAAAGGCACAATGCCGACTTCAGTACAACAAAACTGACTCTTCTTACTATCTATGTTTTGAAATAGTCCTGTGACACTAGTTATAGATTCCGATGCTTCACTTCAGGTTCACTGTATCCCTCTGACCATCTTATTGACGATGAAACACTGAAATTGCATCGTAATTAAATACAAAAGGCAAAATGCCGCTTTATGTACAAGAAAACTGTCTCTTCTTACTGTCTATGTATTGAACCTTTCCTGTGACACTAGTTATATATTCCGATGCTTCACTTCAGGTTTACTGTATCCCACTCACTTTCTTATTGACGATGAAACACAGAAATTGCATCGGAATTAAATACAAAAGGCACAATGCCGACTCAAGTACAAGAAGACTAGCTCTTCTTACTGTCTATGCTTTGAACCATACCTGTGACACTAGTTATAGATTCCGATGCTTCACTTCAGGTTTACAGTATATCTCTGACCTTCTTGTTGACTATGAAACACAGAAATTGCATCGGAATTAAATACAAAAGGCACAATCCTGTCTTAAGTACAAGAAAAATTACTCTTCTTACTGTCTATGTTTTGAACCATTAAAGTGACACTCGTTATAGATTCCAATGCTTTAGTTCAGGTTTACTGTCTCCCTCTGACCTTCTTATTGACGATGAAACACAGAAATTTCTTCGGAATTAAATACAAAAGGCACAATGCCGCTTTAAGTACAAGAAAACTGACTCTTCTTACTGTGTATGTATTGAACCATTCCTGTGACACTAGTTATAGATTCCGATGCTTCACTTCAGGTTTACTGTATCCCACTCACCTTCTTATTGACGATGAAACACAGAAATTGCATCGGAATTAAATACAAAAGGCACAATGCCGACTCAAGTACATGAAGACTGGCTCTTCTTACTGTCTATGTTATGAACCATTCCTGTGACACTAGTTATAGATTCCGATGCTTCACTTCAGGTTTACTGTATCGCTCTGACCTTCTTATTGACGATGAAACACAGAAACTGCATCGGAATTAAATACAAAAGGCACAATACCGACTTAAGTACAAGCAACAGGCTCTTCTTACTGCCTATGTTTTGAACCATTCCTGTGACACTAGTTATAGATTACAATGCTTTAGTTCAGGATTACTGTCTCCCTCTGACCTTCTTATTGACGATGAAACACAGAAATATCTTCGGAATTAAATACAAAAGGCACAATGCCGCTTTAAGTACAAGAAAACTGACTCTTCTTACTGTGTATGTATTGAACCATTCCTGTGACACTAGTTATAGATTCCGTTGCTTCACTTCAGGTTTACTGTATCCCACTCACCTTCGTATTGACGATGAAACACAGAAATTGCATCGGAATTAAATACAAAAGGCACAATGCCGACTCAAGTACATGAAGACTGGCTCTTCTTACTGTCTATGTTTTGAACCATTCCTGTGACACTAGTTATAGATTCCGATGCTTCACTTCAGGTTTACTGTATCCCTCTGACCTTGTTATTGACGATGAAACACAGAAACTGCATCGGAATTAAATAAAAAAGGCACAATGCCGACTTAAGTACAAGCAAAAGGCTCTTCTTACTGCCTATGTTTTGAACCATTCCTGTGACACTAGTTATTGATTCCGATGTTTCACTTCAGGTTTACTGTATCCTTCTGACCTTCTTATTGACGATGAAACACAGAAATTGCATCGGAATTAAATACAAAAGGCACAATGGCGACTTAAGTACAAGAAAACCGACTCTTCTTACTGTCTATGTTTTGAACCATTCCTGTGACACTAGTTATAGATTCCGATGCTTCACTTCAGGTTTAGTGTATCCCTCTGACCTTCTTATTGACGATGAAACACAGAAATTGCATCGGAATTAAATACAAAACGCACAATGCCGACTTCAGTACAACAAAACTGACTCTTCTTACTGTCTATGTTTTGAAATAGTCCTGTGACACTAGTTATAGATTGCGATGCTTCACTTTAGGTTTACTGTATGCCTCTGACCTTCTTATTGACGATGGAACATAGAAATTGCATCGGAATTAAATACAAAAGGCACAATGCCGACTAAGTACAAGAAAACTGACTCTTTATGTTTTGAACCATTCCTGTGACACTAGTTATAGATTCCGATGCTTCACTCCAGGTCTACTGTATCCCTCTGACCATGCTATTGACGATGAAAGACAGAAATTGCATCCAAATTAAATACAAAAGGCACAATGCCGACATAAGTACAAGAAGACTGACTCTTCCTACTGTCTATGTTTTGAACCATTCCTGTGACACTAGTTATAGATTCCGATGCTTCAGTTCAGTTTTACTGTATCCCTTGGACCTTCTTATTGACGATGAAACACAGAAATTGCATCGGAATTAAATACAAAAGGCACAATGCCGACTCAAGTACATGAAGACTGGCTCTTCTTACTGTCTATGTTTTGAACCATTCCTGTGACACTAGTTATAGATTCCGATGCTTCACTTCAGGTTTACTGTATCCCTCTGACCTTCTTATTGACGATGAAACACAGAAACTGCATCGGAATTAAATACAAAAGGCACAATGCCGACCGAAGTACAAGAAAACTGATTCTTCTTACTATCTATGATTTGAACCCTTCGTGTGACACTAGTTATAGATTCCGATGCATCACTTCAGGTTTACTGTATCCCTCTGACCTTCTTATTGACGATGAAACACAGATATTGCGTCGGAATTCAATACAAAAGGCACAATGCCGACTTAAGTACAAGCAAAAGGCTCTTCTTACTGCATATGTTTTGAACCATTCCTGTGACACTAGTTATTGATTCCGATGTTTCACTTCAGGTTTACTGTATCCCTCTGACCTTCTTATTGACGATGAAACACAGAAATTGCATCGGAATTAAATACAAAAGTCACAATGACGACTTAAGTACAAGAAAACTGACTCTTGATACTGTCTATGTCTGAACCATTCCTGTGACACTAGTTATAGATTCCGATGCTTCACTTCAGGTTTAGTGTATCCCTCTGACCTTCTTAGTGACGATGAAACACAGAAATTGCATCGGAATTATATACAAAAAGCACAATGCCAACTTCAGTACAACAAAACTGACTCTTCTTGCTGTCTATGTTTTGAAATAGTCCTGTGACACTAGTTATAGATTCCGATGCTTCACTTCAGGTTTACTGTATGCCACTGACCTTCTTATTGACGATGGAACATAGAAATTGCATCGGAATTAAATACAAAAGGCACAATGCCAACTTAAGTACAAGAAAACTGACTGTTTATGTTTTGAACCATTCCTGTGACACTAGTTCTAGATTCCGATTCTTCACTTCAGGTTTACTGTATGCCTCTGACCTTCTTATTGACGATGAAACACAGAAATTGCATCGGAATTAAATACAAAATGTACAATGCCGACTTAAGTACAAGAAAACTGACTCTTCTTACTGTCTATGCTTTGAACCATACCTGTGACACTAGTTGTAGATTCCGATGCTTCACTTCAGGTTTACTGTATATCTCTGACCTTCTTGTTGACGATGAAACACAGAAATTGCAACGGAATTAAATACAAAAGGCACAATGCCGTCTTAAGTACAAGAAAACTGACTCTTCTTACTGTCTATGCTTTGAACCATTCATGTGACACTAGTTACAGATTCCGAAGCTTCACTTCGGGTTACTGTATCCCTCTGACCTTCTTATTGACGATGAAACACAGAAATTGCATCGGAAATAAATACAAAAGGCACAATGCCGACGTAAGTACAAGAAAACTGACTCTTCTTACTGTCTATGTTTTGAACCATTCCTGTGACACTAGTCATAGATTCCGATGCTTCACTTCAGGTTTACTGTATCCCTCTGACCTTCTTATTGACGATGAAACACAGAAATTATTTCGGAATTAACTACAAAAGGCACAATGCCGACTTCAGTACAACAAAACTGACTCTTCTTACTGTCTATGTTTTGAAATATTTCTGTGACACTAGTTATAGATTCCGATGCTTCACTTCAGGTTCACTGTATCCCTCTCACCATCTTATTGACGATGAAACACAGAAATTGCATCGGAATTAAATACAAAAGGCACAATGCCGACTTAAGTACAAGAAATCTGACACTTATTACTGTCTATGTTTTGAACCATTCCTGTGACACTAGTTAAAGATTCCGATGCCTCACTTCAGGTTTACTGTATCCCTCTGACCTTCTTATTGACGATGAACCACAGAAATGGCGTCGGAATTAAATACAAAAAGCACAATGTCGACTAAAGTACAAGAAAACTGACTCTTCTTACTGTCTATGATTTGAACCATTACTGTGACACTAGTTATAGATTCCGATGCTTCACTTCAGGTTTACTGTATCCCTCTGCCCTTCTTATTGACGATGAAACACAGAAATTGCATCGGCATTAAATACAAAAGGCACAATGCCGACTTAAGTACTAGAAAACTGACTCTTCTTACTGTCTATGTTTTGAACCATTCATGTGACAATAGATATAGGTTCCGATGCTTCAATTCAGGTTTACTGTATCCCTCTGACCTTCTTATTGACGATGAAACACAGAAGTGGCATCGGAATTAAATACAAAAGGCACAATGTCGACTAAAGTACAAGAAAACTAACTCTTCTTACTGTCTATGTTTTGAACCATTCCTGTGACACTAGTTACAGGATACGATGCTTCACTTCAGGTTTACTGTATCTCTCTGAGCTTCTTAATGACGATGAAACACAGAAATTGCATCGGAATTAAACTCAAAAGGCACAATACCGACTTAAGTACAAGAAAACTGACTCATCTTACTGTCTATGTTTGAACCACTCCTGTGACACTAGTTATAGATTCCGATGCTTCACTTCAGGTTTACTGTATCCCTCCGACCTACTTATTGACGATGAAACACAGAAATGGCATCGGAATTAAATACAAAAGGCACAATGTCGACTAAAGTACAAGGAAACTGACTCTTCTTACTGTCTATGTTTTGAACCATTCCTGTGACACTAGTTATAGATTCCGATCCTTCACTTCAGGTTTACTGTATCCCTCTGACCTTCTTATTGACGATGAAAGACAGAAATTGCATTGGAATTAAATAGAAAATGCACAATGCCGACTTAAGTACAAGAAAACTGACTCTTCTCACTGTCTATGATTTGAACCATTCCTGAGACACTAGTTATAGATTCCGATGCTTCACTTTAGGTTTACTGTATTCCTCTGACCTTCTTATTGACGATGAGACACAGAAATTGCATCGGAATTAAATACAAAAGGCACATTGCCGACTTAAGTACAAGAAAACTGACTCTTCTTACTGTCTATGTTTTGAACCATACCTGTGACACTAGTTATAGATTCTGATGCTTCACTTCAGGTTTACTGTATATCTCTGACCTTCTTATTGACGATGAAACACAGAAATTGCAACGGAATTAAATACAAAAGGCACAGTGCTGACTTAAGTGAAAGAAAACTGACTCTTCTTACTGTCTATGTTTGAACCATTCCTGTGACACTAGTTATAGATTCCGATGCTTCACCTCAGGTTTACTGTATCCCTCTGACCTTCTTATTGACGATGAAACACAGAAATTATTTCGGAATTAAATACAAAAGGCACAATGCCGACTTCAGTACAACAAAACTGACTCTTCTTACTATCTATGTTTTGAAATAGTCCTGTGACACTAGTTATAGATTCCGATGCTTCACTTCAGGTTCACTGTATCCCTCTGACCATCTTATTGACGATGAAACACTGAAATTGCATCGTAATTAAATACAAAAGGCAAAATGCCGCTTTATGTACAAGAAAACTGTCTCTTCTTACTGTCTATGTATTGAACCTTTCCTGTGACACTAGTTATATATTCCGATGCTTCACTTCAGGTTTACTGTATCCCACTCACTTTCTTATTGACGATGAAACACAGAAATTGCATCGGAATTAAATACAAAAGGCACAATGCCGACTCAAGTACAAGAAGACTAGCTCTTCTTACTGTCTATGCTTTGAACCATACCTGTGACACTAGTTATAGATTCCGATGCTTCACTTCAGGTTTACAGTATATCTCTGACCTTCTTGTTGACTATGAAACACAGAAATTGCATCGGAATTAAATACAAAAGGCACAATCCTGTCTTAAGTACAAGAAAAATTACTCTTCTTACTGTCTATGTTTTGAACCATTAAAGTGACACTCGTTATAGATTCCAATGCTTTAGTTCAGGTTTACTGTCTCCCTCTGACCTTCTTATTGACGATGAAACACAGAAATTTCTTCGGAATTAAATACAAAAGGCACAATGCCGCTTTAAGTACAAGAAAACTGACTCTTCTTACTGTGTATGTATTGAACCATTCCTGTGACACTAGTTATAGATTCCGATGCTTCACTTCAGGTTTACTGTATCCCACTCACCTTCTTATTGACGATGAAACACAGAAATTGCATCGGAATTAAATACAAAAGGCACAATGCCGACTCAAGTACATGAAGACTGGCTCTTCTTACTGTCTATGTTATGAACCATTCCTGTGACACTAGTTATAGATTCCGATGCTTCACTTCAGGTTTACTGTATCGCTCTGACCTTCTTATTGACGATGAAACACAGAAACTGCATCGGAATTAAATACAAAAGGCACAATACCGACTTAAGTACAAGCAACAGGCTCTTCTTACTGCCTATGTTTTGAACCATTCCTGTGACACTAGTTATAGATTACAATGCTTTAGTTCAGGATTACTGTCTCCCTCTGACCTTCTTATTGACGATGAAACACAGAAATATCTTCGGAATTAAATACAAAAGGCACAATGCCGCTTTAAGTACAAGAAAACTGACTCTTCTTACTGTGTATGTATTGAACCATTCCTGTGACACTAGTTATAGATTCCGTTGCTTCACTTCAGGTTTACTGTATCCCACTCACCTTCGTATTGACGATGAAACACAGAAATTGCATCGGAATTAAATACAAAAGGCACAATGCCGACTCAAGTACATGAAGACTGGCTCTTCTTACTGTCTATGTTTTGAACCATTCCTGTGACACTAGTTATAGATTCCGATGCTTCACTTCAGGTTTACTGTATCCCTCTGACCTTGTTATTGACGATGAAACACAGAAACTGCATCGGAATTAAATAAAAAAGGCACAATGCCGACTTAAGTACAAGCAAAAGGCTCTTCTTACTGCCTATGTTTTGAACCATTCCTGTGACACTAGTTATTGATTCCGATGTTTCACTTCAGGTTTACTGTATCCTTCTGACCTTCTTATTGACGATGAAACACAGAAATTGCATCGGAATTAAATACAAAAGGCACAATGGCGACTTAAGTACAAGAAAACCGACTCTTCTTACTGTCTATGTTTTGAACCATTCCTGTGACACTAGTTATAGATTCCGATGCTTCACTTCAGGTTTAGTGTATCCCTCTGACCTTCTTATTGACGATGAAACACAGAAATTGCATCGGAATTAAATACAAAACGCACAATGCCGACTTCAGTACAACAAAACTGACTCTTCTTACTGTCTATGTTTTGAAATAGTCCTGTGACACTAGTTATAGATTGCGATGCTTCACTTTAGGTTTACTGTATGCCTCTGACCTTCTTATTGACGATGGAACATAGAAATTGCATCGGAATTAAATACAAAAGGCACAATGCCGACTAAGTACAAGAAAACTGACTCTTTATGTTTTGAACCATTCCTGTGACACTAGTTATAGATTCCGATGCTTCACTCCAGGTCTACTGTATCCCTCTGACCATGCTATTGACGATGAAAGACAGAAATTGCATCCAAATTAAATACAAAAGGCACAATGCCGACATAAGTACAAGAAGACTGACTCTTCCTACTGTCTATGTTTTGAACCATTCCTGTGACACTAGTTATAGATTCCGATGCTTCAGTTCAGTTTTACTGTATCCCTTGGACCTTCTTATTGACGATGAAACACAGAAATTGCATCGGAATTAAATACAAAAGGCACAATGCCGACTCAAGTACATGAAGACTGGCTCTTCTTACTGTCTATGTTTTGAACCATTCCTGTGACACTAGTTATAGATTCCGATGCTTCACTTCAGGTTTACTGTATCCCTCTGACCTTCTTATTGACGATGAAACACAGAAACTGCATCGGAATTAAATACAAAAGGCACAATGCCGACCGAAGTACAAGAAAACTGATTCTTCTTACTATCTATGATTTGAACCCTTCGTGTGACACTAGTTATAGATTCCGATGCATCACTTCAGGTTTACTGTATCCCTCTGACCTTCTTATTGACGATGAAACACAGATATTGCGTCGGAATTCAATACAAAAGGCACAATGCCGACTTAAGTACAAGCAAAAGGCTCTTCTTACTGCATATGTTTTGAACCATTCCTGTGACACTAGTTATTGATTCCGATGTTTCACTTCAGGTTTACTGTATCCCTCTGACCTTCTTATTGACGATGAAACACAGAAATTGCATCGGAATTAAATACAAAAGTCACAATGACGACTTAAGTACAAGAAAACTGACTCTTGATACTGTCTATGTCTGAACCATTCCTGTGACACTAGTTATAGATTCCGATGCTTCACTTCAGGTTTAGTGTATCCCTCTGACCTTCTTAGTGACGATGAAACACAGAAATTGCATCGGAATTATATACAAAAAGCACAATGCCAACTTCAGTACAACAAAACTGACTCTTCTTGCTGTCTATGTTTTGAAATAGTCCTGTGACACTAGTTATAGATTCCGATGCTTCACTTCAGGTTTACTGTATGCCACTGACCTTCTTATTGACGATGGAACATAGAAATTGCATCGGAATTAAATACAAAAGGCACAATGCCAACTTAAGTACAAGAAAACTGACTGTTTATGTTTTGAACCATTCCTGTGACACTAGTTCTAGATTCCGATTCTTCACTTCAGGTTTACTGTATGCCTCTGACCTTCTTATTGACGATGAAACACAGAAATTGCATCGGAATTAAATACAAAATGTACAATGCCGACTTAAGTACAAGAAAACTGACTCTTCTTACTGTCTATGCTTTGAACCATACCTGTGACACTAGTTGTAGATTCCGATGCTTCACTTCAGGTTTACTGTATATCTCTGACCTTCTTGTTGACGATGAAACACAGAAATTGCAACGGAATTAAATACAAAAGGCACAATGCCGTCTTAAGTACAAGAAAACTGACTCTTCTTACTGTCTATGCTTTGAACCATTCATGTGACACTAGTTACAGATTCCGAAGCTTCACTTCGGGTTACTGTATCCCTCTGACCTTCTTATTGACGATGAAACACAGAAATTGCATCGGAAATAAATACAAAAGGCACAACGCCGACGTAAGTACAAGAAAACTGACTCTTCTTACTGTCTATGTTTTGAACCATTCCTGTGACACTAGTCATAGATTCCGATGCTTCACTTCAGGTTTACTGTATCCCTCTGACCTTCTTATTGACGATGAAACACAGAAATTATTTCGGAATTAACTACAAAAGGCACAATGCCGACTTCAGTACAACAAAACTGACTCTTCTTACTGTCTATGTTTTGAAATATTTCTGTGACACTAGTTATAGATTCCGATGCTTCACTTCAGGTTCACTGTATCCCTCTCACCATCTTATTGACGATGAAACACTGAAATTGCATCGTAGTTAAATACAAGAGGCACAATGCCGCTTTAAGTACAAGAAAACTGACTCTTCTTACTGTCTATGTATTGAACCTTTCCTGTGACACTAGTTATAGATTACGATGCTTCACTTCAGGTTTACTGTATATCTCTGACCTTCTTGTTGACGATGAAACACAGAAATTGCATCGGAATTAAATACAAAAGGCACAATCCTGTCTTAAGTACAAGAAAATTGACTCTACTTACTGTCTATGTTTTGAACCATTCAAGTGACTCTCGTTATAGATTCCAATGCTTTAGTTCAGGTTTACTGTATCCCTCTGACCTTCTTATTGACGATGAAACACAGAAATTTCTTCGGAATTATATACAAAAGGCACAATGCCGCTTTAAGTACAAGAAAACTGACTCTTCTTACTGTGTATGTATTGAACCATTCCTGTGACACTAGTTATAGATTCCGATGCTTCACTTCAGGTTTACTGTATCCCACTCGCCTTCTTATTGACGATGAAACACAGAAATTGCATCGGAATTAAATACAAAAGGCACAATGCCGACTCAAGTACATGAAGACTGGCTCTTCTTACTGTCTATGTTTGAACCATTCCTGTGACGCTAGTTATAGATTCCGATGCTTCCCTTCAGGTTTACAGTATCCCTCTGACCTTCTTATTGACGATGAAACACAGAAACTGCATCGGAATTAAATACAAAATTCACAATGCCGACTGAAGTACAAGAAAACTGATTCTTCTTACTATCTATGATTTGAACCCTTCCTGTGACACTAGTTATAGATTCCGATGCATCACTTCAGGTTTACTGAACCCTCTGACCTTCTTATTGACGATGAATCACAGATATTGCGTCGGAATTCAATACAAAAGGCACAATGCCGATTTAAGTACAAGCAAAAGGCTCTTCTTACTGCCTATGTTTTGAACCATTCCTGTGACACTAGTTATTGATTCCGATGTTTCACTTCAGGTTTACTGTATCCCTCTGACCTTCTTATTGACGATGAAACACAGAAATTGTATCGGAATTTAATACAAAAGGCACAATGACGACTTAAGTACAAGAAAACTAACTCTTCTTACTGTCTATGTTTTGAACCATTCCTGTGACACTAGTTATAGATTCCGATGCTTCACTTCAGGTTTAGTGTATCCCTCTGACCTTCTTATTGACGATGAAACACAGAAATTGCATCGGAATTAAATACAAAAGGCACAATGCCGACTTAAGTACAAGAAATCTGACTCTTATTACTGTCTATGTTTTGAACCATTCCTGTGACACTAGTTAAAGATTCCAATGCTTCACTTCAGGTTTACTGTATCCCTCTGATC
This sequence comes from Schistocerca americana, assembly GCF_021461395.2. NCBI lineage: Eukaryota > Metazoa > Arthropoda > Insecta > Orthoptera > Acrididae > Schistocerca > Schistocerca americana. The sequence goes on from NC_060127.1 coordinate 234,607,861, forward strand.
TTCTTATTGACGATGAAACACAGAAATGGCGTCGGAATTAAATACAAAAAGCACAATGTCGACTAAAGTACAAGAAAACTGACTCTTCTTACTGTCTATGAATTGAACCATTACTGTGACACTAGTTATAGATTCCGATGCTTCACTTCAGGTTTACTGTATCCCTCTGCCCTTCTTATTGACGATGAAACACAGAAATTGCATCGGCATTAAATACAAAAGGCACAATGCCGACTTAAGTACAAGAAAACTGACTCTTCTTACTGTCTATGTTTTGAACCATTCATGTGACACTAGTTATAGATTCCGATGCTTCACTTCAGGTTTACTGTATCCCTCTGACCTTGTTATTGACGATGAAACACAGAAATTGCATCGGAATTATATTCAAAAGGCACAATGCCGACTTAAATACAAGAAAACTGACTCTTCTTACTGTTTATGTTTAGAACCATTCATGTGACACTAGTTATAGATTCCGATACTTCACTTCAGGATTACTGTATCCCTCTGAGCTTCTTATTGACGATGAAACACAGAAATTGCATCGGAATGAAATACAAAAGGCACAATGCCGACTTAAGTACAAGAAAACTGACTCTTCCCACTGTCTACGTTTTGAACCACTCCTGTGACACTAGATATAGGTTCCGATGCTTCAATTCAGGTTTACTGTATCCCTCTGACCTTCTTATTGACGATAAAACACAGAAATGGCATCGGAATTAAAAACAAAAGGCACAATGTCGACTAAAGTACAAGAATACTAACTCTTCTTACTGTCTATGTTTTGAACCATTCCTGTGACACTAGTTATAGATTCCGATGCTTCACTTCAGGTTTACTGTATCCCTCTGACTTTCTTATTGACGATGAACATAGAAATTGCATCGGAATTAAATACAAGAGGCACAATGCCGACTTAAGTACAAGAAAACTGACTCTTCTCACTGTCTATGTTTTGAACCATTCCTGTGACACTAGTTATAGATTCCGATGCTTCACTTCTGGTTTACTGTATCCCTCTCACCCTCTTATTGAGGATGAAACACAGAAATTGCATCGGAATTAAATATAAAAAGCACAGTGCCGTCTTAAGTACAAGAAAACTGACTCTTCTTACTGCCTATGTTGTGAAACATTCCTGAGACACTAGTTATAGATTCCGATGCTTCACTTCAGGTTTACTGTATCCCTCTGACCTTCGTATTGACGATGAAACACAGAAATTATATCGGAATTAAATACAAAAGGCACAATGCCGACTTCAGTACAAAAAAACTGACTCTAATTACTGTCTATGTTTTGAACCATTCCTGTGACACTAGTTTTAGATTCCGATGCTTGACTTCAGGTTCACTGTATCCCACTGACCTTCTTATTTACGATGAACCACCGAAATTGGATCGGAATTAAATTCAAAAGGCACAATGCCGACTTAAGTACAAGAAAACAGACTCTTCTTACTGTCTATGTTTTGAACCATTCCTGTGACACTAGTTATAGATTCCGATGCTTCACTTCAGGTTTACTGTATGCCTCTGACCTTCTTATGGACGATGGAACACAGAAATTGCATCGGAATTAAATACAAAGGCACAAAGCTGACTTAAGTACAAGAAAACAGACTCCTCTTACTGTCTATGTTTTGAAGCATCCATGTGACACTAGTTATAGAGTCCGATGCATCAATTAAGGTTTACTGTATCCCTCTGACCTTCTTATTGACGATGAAACACAGAAATTGCATCGGAATTAAATGCAAAAGGCACAATGCCGACTTAAGTACAAGAAAACTGACTTCTCTTACTGTCTATGTTTTGAACCATTCCTGTGACACTAGTTATACGTTGCGATACTTCACTTCAGGTTTACTGTATCCCTCTGACCTTCTTATTGCTGATGAAACACAGAAATTATATCGGAATTAAATACAAAAGGCACAATGCCGACTTCAGTACAAGAAAACTGACTCTTCTTACTGTCTCTGCTTTGAACCATTCCTGTGACACTAGTTATAGATTCCGATGCTTCACTTCAGGTTAACTGTATCCCTCTGCCCTTCTTATTGACGATGAAACACAGAAATTACATCGGAATTAAATACAAAAGGCACAATCCTGTCTTAAGTACAAGAAAACTTACTCTTCTTACTGTCTATGTTTTGAACCATTCATGTGACACTAGTTATAGATTCCGATGCTTCACTTCAGGTTTACTGTATCCCTCTGACCTCCTTATTGACGATGAAACACAGAGATTGCATCGGAAATAAATACAAAAGGCACAGTGCCGACTTAAGTACAAGAAAACTGACTCTTCTTACTGTCTATGTTTTGTACCATTCCTGTGACACTAGTTATAGATTCCGATGCTTCACTTCAGGTTTACTGTATGCCTCTCACCTTCTTATTGACGATGAAACACAGAAATGGCATCGGAATTAAATACAATAGGCACAATTCCGACTTAAGTACAAGAAAACTGACTCTTCTTACTGTCTATGTTTTGAACCATTTCTGTGACACTAGTTATAGATTCCGATGCTTCACTTCAGGTTCACAGTATGCCTCTGACCTTCTTCTTGACGATGGAACACAGAAATTGCATCGGAATTAAATACAAAAGGCACAATGCTGACTTAAGTACAAGAAAACTGACTCTTCTTACTGTCTATGTTTTGAACCATTCCTGTGACACTAGTTATAGATTCCGATGCTTCACTTCAGATTCACTGTATCCCTCTGACCTTCTTATTGACGATGATCCACCGAAATTCCATCGGAATTAAATACAAAAGTACAATGCCGACTTAAGTACTAGAAAACTCACCCTTCTTACTGTCTATGTTTTGAACCAATCCTATGACACTAGTTATAGGTTCCGATGCTTCACTTCAGGTTTACTGTATGCCTCTGACCTTCATATTGACGATGGCACACAAAAATTGCAACGGAATTAAATACAAAATGCACAATGCCGACTTAAGTACAAGAAATCTGACTCTTCTTACTGTCTATGTTTTGAACCATTCCTGTGACACTAGTTATAGATTCCGATGCTTCACTTCAGGTTCACTGTATCCCTCTGACCTTCTTATTGACGATGAAACACTGAAATTGCATCGGAATTAAATACAAAAGGCACAATGCCGACTTACGTACAAGAAAACTGACTCTTCTTACTGTCTATGCTTTGAACCATTCCTGTGACGCTAGTTATAGATTCCGATGCTTCACTTCAGGTTTACTGTATGCCTCTGACCTCCTTATTGACGATGAAACACAGAAATTGCATCGGAATTAAATACAATAGGCACAATGCCAACTTAAGTACAAGAAAACTGACTCTTCTTACTGACTATGATTTGAACAATTCCTGTGACACTAGTTATAGATTCCGATGCTTCACTTCAGGTTTACTGTATCCCTCTGACCCTCATATTGACAATGAAACATAGAAATTTCTTCGGAATTAAATACAAAAGGCAAAATGCCGACTTAAGTACAAGAAAACTGACTCTTCTTACGGTCTATGTTTTGAACCATTCCTGTGACACTAGTTATTGATTCCGATGCTCCACTTCAGGTTCACTGTATCCCTAAGACCTTCTTATTGACAATGAAACACAGAAATTGCATCGGAATTAAATACAAAAGTTACAATGCCGACTTTAGTACAAGGAAACTGACTCTTCTTACTGTCTATGTTTGATCCATCCCTGTGACACTAGTTATAGATTCGTATGCTTCACTTCAGGATTACTGTATCTTATGGACCTTCTTATTGACGAAGAAACATAGAAATTGCATCGGAATTAAATAGAAAAGGGACAATGCCATCTTTAGTACAAGAAAACTGACTCTTCATACTGTCTATGCTTTGCTCCATTCCTGTGACACTAGTTATAGATTCCGATGCTTCACTTCAGGATCACTGTATCCCTCTGACCTTCTTATTGACGATGAAACATAGAAATTGCTTTGGAATAAATAGAATAGGCACAATGCCGACTTAAGTACAAGAAAACTGACTCTTCTTACTGTCTATGTTTTAAACCATTCCTCTGACACTAGTTATAGATTCAGATGCTCCACTTCAGGTTTACTGTATGCCTCTGACCTTCTTATTGACGATGGAACATAGAAATTGCATCGGAATTAAATATAAAAGGCACAATGCTGACTTAAGTACAAGGAAACTGACTCTTCTTACTGTCTATGTTTTGAACCATTCATGTGACACTAGTTATAGATTCTGATGCTTAAATTCAGGTTTACTGTATCCCTCTGACCTTCTTATTGACGATGAAACACAGACATTGCATCAGAATTAAATACAAAACGCACAATGCCGACTTAAGTACAAGAAAACTGACTCTCTTGCTGTCTATGTTTTGAACCATTCCTGTGACACTAGTTATAGATTCCGATGCTTCACTTCAGCTTTACTGTATCCCTCTGACCTTCTTATTGACGATGAAACACAGAATTTATATCGGAATTAAATACAAAAGGCACAATGCCGCTTTAAGTACAAGAAAACTGACTCTTCTTACTGTCTATGTTTTGAAATAGTCCTGTGACACTGGTTATAGATTCCGATGCTTCACTTTAGGTTTACTGTATCCCTCTGACCATCTTATTGACGTTGAAACACTAAAATTGCATTGTAATTAAATACAAAATGCACATTGCCGCTTTAAGTACAAGAAAACTGACTCTTCCTACTGTCTATGTATTGAACCTTTCCTGTGACACTAGTTATAGATTCCGATGCTTCACTTCAGGTTTACTGTATCCCACTCACCTTCTTATTGACGATGAAACACAGAAATTGCATCGGAATTAAATACAAAAGGCACAATGCCGACTCAAGTACAAGAAGACTGGCTCTTCTTACTGTCTATGCTTTGAACCATACCTGTGACACTAGTTATAGATTCCGATGCTTCACTTCAGGTTTACTGTATATCTCTGACCTTCTTGTTGACGATGAAACACAGAAATTGCATCGGAATTTAATACAAAAGGCACAATCCTTTCTTAAGTACAAGAAAAATGACTCTTCTTACTGTGACAGGTTTACTGTATCCCACTCACCTTCTTATTGACGATGAAACACAGAAATTGCATCGGAATTAAATACAAAAGGCACAATGCCGACTCAAGTACAAGAAGACTGGCTCTTCTTACTGTCTATGCTTTGAACCATACCTGTGACACTAGTTATAGATTCCGATGCTTCACTTCAGGTTTACTGTATATCTCTGACCTTCTTGTTGACGATGAAACACAGAAATTGCATCGGAATTTAATACAAAAGGCACAATCCTTTCTTAGGTACAAGAAAAATGACTCTTCTTACTGTCTATGTATTCAACCATTCAAGTGACACTCGTTATAGATTCCAATGCTTTAGTTAAGGTTTACTGTATCCCTCTGACCTTATTATTGCCGATAAAACACAGAAATTGCTTCGGAATTAAATACAAAAGGCACAATGCCGACTTCAGTACAAGAAAACTGACTCTTCTTACTGTCTATGCTTTGAACCATACCTGTGACACTAGTTATAGATTCCGATGCTTCACTTCAGGTTTACTGTATATCTCTGACCTTCTTGTTGACGATGAAACACAGAAATTGCATCGGAATTTAATACAAAAGGCACAATCCTGTCTTAAGTACAAGAAAAATGACTCTTCTTACTGTCTATGTTTTCAACCATTCAAGTGACACTCGTTATAGATTCCAATGCTTTAGTTAAGGTTTACTGTATCCCTCTGACCTTCTTATTGCCGATAAAACACAGAAATAGCTTCGGAATTAAATACAAAAGGCACAATGCCGACTTCAGTACAAGATAACTGACTCTTCTTACTGTCTCTGCTTTGAACCATTCCTGTGACACTAGTTATAGATTTCGATACTTCACTTCAGGATTACTGTATCCCTCTGAGCTTCTTATTGACGATGAAACATAGAAATTGCATCGGAATTAAATACAAAAGGCACAATGCCGACTTAAGTACAAGAAAACTGACTCTTCTCACTGTCTATGTTTTGAACCATTCCTGTGACACTAGTTATAGATTCCGATGCTTCACTTCAGGTTTACTGTATCCCTCTGACCCTATTATTGACGATGAAACACAGAAATTGCATCGGAATTAAATATAAAAAGCACAATGCCGACTTAAGTACAAGAAAACTGACTCTTCTTACTGCCTATGTTATGAACCATTCCTGAGACACTAGTTATAGATTCCGATGCTTCACTTTAGGTTTACTGTATCCCTCTGACCTTCTTATTGACGATGAAACACAGAAATTGCATCGGAATTAAATACAAAAGGCACAATGTCGACTTAAGTACAAGAAAACTGACTCTTCTTACTGTCTATGTTTTGAACCATTCCTGTGACACTAGTTATAGATTCCGATGCTTCACTTCAGGTTTACTGTATGCCTCTGACCTTCTTATTGACGATGGAACACAGAAATTGCATCGGAATTAAATACAAAAGGCACAATGCTGACTTAAGTACAAGAAAACAGACTCTTCTTACTGTCTATGTTTTGAAGCATCCATGTGACACTAGTTATAGATTCCGATGCTTCAATTCAGGTTTACTGTATCCCTCTGACGTTCTTGTTGACGATGAAACACAGAAATTGCATCGGAATTATATACAAAAGGCACAATGCCGACTTAAGTAGAAGAAAACTGACTTCTCTTACTGTCTATGTTTCGAACCATTCCTATGACACTAGTTATACGTTCCGATACTTCACCTCAGGTTTACTGTATCCCTCTGACCTTCTTATTGCTGATGAAACACGAAATTATATCGGAATTAAATACAAAAGGCACAATGCCGACTTCAGTACAGGAAAACTGATTCTTCTTACTGTCTCTGCTTTGAACCATTCCTGTGACACTAGTTATCGATTCCGATGCTTCACTTCAGGTTTACTGTATCCCTCTGACATTCTTATTGACGATGAAACACAGAAATTGCATCGGAATTAAATACAAATGGCACAATCCTGTCTTAAGTACAAGAAAACTGAAACCTTCTTACTGTCTATGTTTGAACCATTCCTGTGACACTAGTTATAGGTTCCGATGCTTCACTTCAGGTTTACTGTATGCCTCTGACCTTGTTATTGACGATGGAACACAAAATATTGCATCGAATTAAGTACAAAATGCACAATGCCGACTTAAGTACAAGAAAACTGACTCTTCTTACTGTCTATGTTTTGAACCATTCCTGTGACACTAGTCATAGATTCCGATGCTTCACTTAAGGTTTACTGTATCCCGCTGACCTTCTTATTGACGATGAAACACAGAAATTGCATCGGAATTAAATACAAATGGCACAATCCTGTCTTAAGTACAAGAAAACTGAAACCTTCTTACTGTCTATGTTTAGAACCATTCCTGTGACACTAGTTATAGATTCCGATGCTTCACTTCAGGTTTGCTGTATGCCTCTGACCTTCTTATTGACGGTGAAACACAGAAATTGCATCGGAATTAAATACAAAAGGCACAAAGCTGACTTAAGTACAAGAAAACAGACTCTTCTTACTGTCTATGTTTTGAAGCATCCATGTGACACTAGTTATAGATTCCGATGCTTCAATTCAGGTTTCCTTTATCCCTCTGACGTTCTTATTGACGAATAAACACAGAAATTGCATCGGAATTAAATACAAAAGGCACAATGCCGACTTAAGTACAAGAAAACTGACTTCTCTTACTGTCTATGTTTTGAACCATTCCTGTGACACTAGTTATAGGTTCCGATGCTTCACTTCAGGTTTACTGTATGCCTCTGACGTTGTTATTGACGATGGAACACATTAAATTGCATCGGAATTAAATACAAAATGCACAATGCCGACTTAAGTACAAGAAAACTGACTCTTCTTACTGTCTATGTTTTGAACCATTCCTGTGACACTAGTTATGGATTCCGATGCTTCACTTCAGGTTTACTGTATCCCTCTGACCTTCTTATTGACGATGAAACACAGAAATTGCATCGGAATTAAATACAAAAGCACAATCCTGTCTTAAGTACAAGAAAACTGAAACCTTCTTACTGTCTATGTTTTGAACCATTCATGTGACACTAGTTATAGATTCCGATGCTTCACTTCAGGTTTACTGTATCCCTCTGACCTTCTTATTGACGATGAAAAACAGAAATTGCATCGGAATGAAATACAATAGGCACAATGCCAACATAAGGACAAGAAAACTGACTCTTCTTACTGTCTATGTTTTGAACCATTCCTGTGACACTAGATATAGATTCCGATGCTTCACTTCAGGTTTAATGTATCCCTCTGACCTTCATATTGACAATGTAACATAGAAATAGCTTCGGAATTAAATACAAAAGGCACAATGCCGACTTAAGTACAAGAAAACTTACTCTTCTTACTGTCTATGTTTTGAACCATTCCTGTGACACTAGTTATTGATTCCGATGCTTCACTTCAGGTTCACTGTATCCCTCAGACCTTCTTATTGACGATGAAACACAGAAATTGCATCGGAATTAAATACAAGAGTTACAATGCCGACTTTAGTACAAGAAAACAAATTCTTCTTACTTTCTATGTTTTGATCCATCCCTGTGACACTAGTTATAGATTCCTATGCTTCACTTCAGGATTACTGTATCTTTTGGACCTTCTTATTGACGATGAAGCATAGAAATTGCATCGGAATTAAATAGAAAAGGAACAATGCCAACTTAAGTACAAGAAAACTGACTCTTCTTACTGTCTATGTTTTGCACCATTCCTGTGACACTAGTTATAGATTCCGATGCTTCACTTCAGGATCACTGTATCCCTCTAACCTTCTTATTGACGATGAAACATAGAAATCGCTTTGGAATTAAATAGAATAGGCATAATGCCGACTTAAGTACAAGAAAACTGACTCTTCTTACTGTCTATGTTTTAAACCATTCCTGTAACACTAGTTATAGATTCCGATGCTCCACTTCAGGTTTACTGTATGCCTCTGACCTTCTTATTGACGATGGAACACAGAAATTGCATCGGAATTAAATACAAAAGGCACAATGCTGACTTAAGTACAAGAAAACTGACTCTTCTTACGGTCCATGTTTTGAACCATTCATGTGACACTAGTTATAGATTCCAATGCTTAAATTCAGGTTTACTGTATCCCTCTGACCTTCTTATTGACGATGAAACACAGACATTGCATCGGAATTGAATACAATATGCACAATTCCAACTTAAGTACAAGAAAACTGACTCTTCTTACTGTCTATGTTTGAACCATTCCTGTGACACTAGTTATAGATTCCGATGCTTCACTTCAGGTTTACAGTATCCCGCTGACCTTCTTATTGACGATGAAACACAGAAATTGCATCGGAATTAAATACAAAAGGCACAATCCTGTCTTAAGTACAAGAAAACTGAAACCTTCTTCCTGTCTATGTTTTGAACCATTCATGTGACACTAGTTATAGATTCCGATGCTTCACTTCAGGTTTACTGTTTCCCTCTTACCTTCTTATTGACGATGAAACACAGAAGTTGCATTGGAATTATATACAAAAGGCACAATCCTGTCTTAAGTACAAGAAAACTGAAACCTTCTTACTGTCTATGTTTAGAACCATTCCTGTGACACTAGTTATAGATTCCGATGCTTCACTTCAGGTTTACTGTATCCCTCTGACCTTCTTATTGACGATGAAACACACAAATTATATCGGAATTAAATACAAAAGGCGCAATGCCGACTTCAGTACAAAAAAACTGACTCTAATTACTGTCTATGTTTTGAACCATTCCTGTGACACTAGATTTAGATTCCGATGCTTGACTTCAGGTTCACTGTATCCCTCTGACCTTCTTATTTACGATGAACCACTGAAATTGCATCGGAATTATATACAAAAGGCACAATGCCGACTTAAGTACAAGAAAACAGACTCTTCTTACTGTCTATGTTTTGAACCATACCTGTGACACTAGTTATAGATTCCGATGCTCCACTTCAGGTTTACTGCATATCTCTGACCTTCTTGTTGACGATGAAACACAGAAATTGCATCGGAATATAATTCAAAAGGCACAATCCTGTCTTAAGTACAAGAAAAATGACTCCTCTTACTGTCTATGTTTTCAACCATTCAAGTGACACTCGTTATAGATTCCAATGCTTTAGTTCAGGTTTACTGTATCCCTCTGACATTCTTATTGCCGATGAAACACAGAAATTGCTTCGGAATTAAACACAAAAGGCACAATGCCGCTTTAAGTACAAGAAAACTGACTCTTCTTACTGTGTATGTATTGAACCATTCCTGTGACACTAGTTATAGATTCCGATGCTTCACTTCAGGTTTACTGTATCCCACTCACCTTCTTATTTACGATGAAACACAGAAATTGCATTGGAATTAAATACAAATCGCACAATGCCGACTCAAGTACAAGAAGACTGGCTCTTCTTACTGTCTATGTTTTGAACCATTCCTGTGACACTAGTTATAGATTACGATGCTTCACTTCAGGTTTACTGTATCCCTCTGACATTCTTGTTGTCGATGAAACACAGAAACTGCATCGCAATTAAATACAAAAGGCACAATGCCGACTGAAGTACAAGAAAACTGATTCTTCTTAGTATCTATGATTTAAACCCTTCCTGTGACACTAGTTATAGATTCCGATGCATCACTTCAGGTTTACTGTATCCCTCTGACATTCTTATTGACGATGAAACACAGATATTGCGTCGGAATTCAATACAAAAGGCACATTGCCGACTTAAGTACAAGAAAAAGGCTCTTCTTACTGCCTATGCTTTGAACCATTCCTGTGACACCAGTTATTGATTCCGATGTTTCCCTTCAGGTTTACTGTACCCCTCTGACCTTCTTCTTGACGATGAAACACAGAAATTTAATCGGAATTAAATACAAAAGGCACAATGATGACTTAAGTACAAGAAAACTGACTCTTCTTACTGTCTATGTTTTGAACCATTCCTGTGACTCTAGTTATAGATTCCGATGCTTCACTTCAGGTTTAGTGTATCCCTCTGACCTTCTTATTGACGATGAAACACAGAAATTGCATCGGAATTAAATACAAAAGGCACAATGCCCTCTAAAGTACAAGAAATCTGGCTCTTCTTACTGTCTATGTTTTGAATCATTCATGTGACACTAGTTATAGATTCCGATGCTTCACTTCAGGTTTACAGTATCCCTCTGACCTTGTTATTGACGATGAAACACAGAAATTGCATCGGAATTATATTCAAGAGGCACAATGCCGACTTAAGTACAAGAAAACTGACTCTTCTTACTGTTTATGTTTAGAACCATTCATGTGACACTAGTTATAGATTCCGATGCTTCACTTCAGGTTTACTGTATCCCTCTGACCTTCTTATTGACGATGAAACACAGAAATTATATCGGAATTAAATACAAAAGGCACAATGCCGACTTCAGTACAAAAAAACTGACTCTAATTACTGCCTATGTTTTGAACCATTCCTGTGACACTAGTTTTAGATTCCGATGCTTGACTTCAGGTTCACTGTATCCCTCTGATCTTCTTATTTACGATGAACCACTGAAATTGCATCGGAATTAAATACAAATGGCACAATCCGACTTAAGTACTAGAAAACAGACTCTTCTTACTGTCTATGTTTTGAACCATTCCTGTGACACTAGTTATAGATTCCGATGCTTCACTTCAGGTTTACTGTATGCCTCTGACCTTCTAATTGACGATGGAACACAGAAATTGCATCGGTATTAAATACAAAAGGCACAAAGCTGACTTAAGTACAAGAAAACAGACTCTTCTTACTGTCTATGTTTTGAAGCATCCATGTGACACTAGTTATAGATTCCGATGCTTCAATTCAGGTTTACTGTATCCCTATGACCTTCTTATTGACGATGAAACACAGAAATTGCATCGGAATTATATACAAAAGGCACAATGCCGACTTAAGTAGAAGAAAACTGACTTCTCTTACTGTCTATATTTTGAACCATTCCTGTGACACTAGTTATACGTTCCGATACTTCACTTCAGGTTTACTGTATCCCTCTGATCTTCTTATTGCTGATGAAACACAGAAATTATATCGGAATTAAATACAAAAGGCACAATGCCGACTTCAGTACAAGAAAACTGACTCTTCTTACTCTCTCTGCTTTGAACCATTCCTGTGACACTAGTTATAGATTCCGATGCTTCACTTCAGGTTTACTGTATGCCTCTCACCTTCTTATTGACGATGAAACACAGAAATGGCATCGGAATTAAATACAATAGGCACAATTCCGACTTAAGTACAAGAAAACTGACTCTTCTTACTGTCTATGTTTGAACCATTCCTGTGACACTAGTTATAGGTTCCGATGCTTCACTTCAGGTTTACTGTATGCCTCTGACCTTGTTATTGACGATGGAACACAAAATATTGCATCGGAATTAAATACAACATGCACAATGCCGACTTAAGTACAAGAAAACTGACTCTTCTTACTGTCTATGTTTTGAACCATTCCTGTGACACTAGTCATAGATTCCGATGCTTCACTTCAGGTTTACTGTATCCCGCTGACCTTCTTATTGACGATGAAACACAGAAATTGCATCGGAATTAAATACAAAAGGCACAATCCTGTCTTAAGTACAAGAAAACTCAAACCTTCTTACTGTCTATGATTTGAACCATTCATGTGACACTAGTTATAGATTCCGATGCTTCACTTCAGGTTTACTGTATACCTCTGACCTTCTTATTGACGATGAAACACAGAAATTGCATCGGAATTAAATACAAATGGCACAATCCTGTCTTAAGTACAAGAAAACTGAAACCTTCTTACTGTCTATATTTAGAACCATTCCTGTGACACTAGTTATATATTCCGATGCTTCACTTAAGGTTTACTGTATCCCTCTGACCTTCTTATTGACGATGAAACACACAAATTAAATCGGAATTAAATACAAAAGGCACAATGCCGACTTCAGTACAAAGAAACTGACTCTAATTACTGTCTATGTTTTGAACCATTCCTGTGACACTAGTTTTAGATTCCGATGCTTGACTTCAGGTTCACTGTATCCCTCTGACCTTTTTATTTACGATGAACTACTGAAATTGCATCGGAATTAAATACAAAAGGCACAATGCCGACTTAAGTACAAGAAAACAGACTCTTCTTACTGTCTATGCTTTGAACCATTCCTGTGACACTAGTTATAGATTACGATGCTTCATTTAAGGTTTACTGTATGCCTCTGACCTTCTTATTGACGATGGAACACAGAAATAGCATCGGAATTAAATACAAAAGGCACAAAGCTGACTTAAGTACAAGAAAACAGACTCTTCTTACTGTCTATGTTTTGAAGCATCCATGTGACACTAGTTATAGATTCCGATGCATCAATTCAGGTTTACTTTATCCCTCTGACCTTCTTATTGACGATGAAACACAGAAATTGCATCGGAATTAAATACAAAAGGCACAATGCCGACTTAAGTACAAGAAAACTGACTTCTCTTACTGTCTATGTTTTGAACCATTCCTGTGACACTAGTTATACGTTCCGATACTTCACTTCAGGTTTACTGTATCCCTCTGACCTTCTTATTGCTGATGAAACACAGAAATTATATCGGAATTAAATTCAAAAGGCACAATGCCGACTTCAGTACAAGAAAACTGACTCTTCTTACTGTCTCTGCTTTGAACCATTCCTGTGACACTAGTTATAGAATCAGATGCTTCACTTCAGGTTTAATGTATGCCTCTGACCTTCTTATTGACGGTGAAACACAGAAATGGCATCGGAATTAAATACAATAGGCACAATTCCAACTTAAGTACAAGAAAACTGACTCTTCTTACTGTCTATGTTTGAGCCATTCCTGTGACACTAGTTATAGGTTCCGATGCTTCACTTCAGGTTTACTGTATGCCTCTGACCTTCTTATTGACGATGGAACACAAAAATTGCATCGGAATTAAATACAAAATGCACAATGCCGACTTAAGTACAAGAAAACTGACTCTTCTTACTGTCTATGTTTTGAACCATTCCTGTGACACTAGTTATAGATTCCGATGCTTCACTTCAGGTTTACTGTATCCCTCTGACCTTCTTATTGACGATGAAACACAGAAATTGCATCGGAATTAAATACAAATGGCACAATCCTGTCTTAAGTACAAGAAAACTGAAACCTTCTTACTGTCTATGTTTTGAACCATTCATGTGACACTAGTTATAGATTCCGATGCTTCACTTCAGGTTTACTGTATCCCTCTGACCTTCTTATTGACGATGAAACACAGAAATTGCATCGGAATTAAATACAATAGGCACAATGCCAACTTAAGAACAAGAAAACTGACTCTTCTTACTGTCTATGTTTTGAACCATTCCTGTTACACTAGTTATAGATTCCGATGCTTCACTTCAGGTTCACTGTATCCCTCTGACCTTCTTATTGACGATGAAACACTGAAATTGCATCGGAATTAAATACAAAAGGCACAATGCCGACTTAAGTACATGAAAACTGACTCTTCTTACTGTCTATGCTTTGAACCATTCCTGTGACACTAGTTTTACATTCCGATGCTTCACTTCAGGTTTACTGTATGCCTCTGACCTCCTTATTGTCGATGAAACACGGACATTGCATCGGAATTAAATACAATAATCACAATGCCAATTTAAGTACAAGAAAACTGACTCTTCTTACTGTCTATGTTTTGAACAATTCCTGTGACACTAGTTATAGATTCCGATGCTTCACCTCAGGTTTACCGTATCCCTCTGACCTTCATATTGACAATGTAACATAGAAATCGCTTCGGAATTAAATACAAAAGGCACAATGCCGACTTAAGTACAAGAAAACTGACTCTTCTGACGGTCTATGTTTTGAACCATTCCTGTGACACTAGTAATTGATTCCGATGCTTCACTTCAGGTTCACTGTATCCCTCAGACCTTCTTATTGACGATGAAACACAGAAATTGCATCGGAATTAAATACAAGAATTACAATGCCGACTTTAGTACAAGAAAACTGATTCTTCTTACTGTCTATGTTTTAAACCATTCCTGTGACACTAGTTATAGATTCCGATGCTCCACTTCAGGTTTACTGTATGCCTCTGACCTTCTTATTGACGATGGAACACAGAAATTGCATCGGAATTAAATACAAAAGGCACAATGCTGACTTAAGTACAAGAAAACTGACTCTTCTTACTGTCCTTGTTTTGAACCATTCATGTGACACTAGTTATAGATTCCAATGCTTAAATTCAGGTTTACTGTATCCCTCTGACCTTCTTATTGACGATGAAACACAGACATTGCATCGGAAATGAATACAATAGGCACAATTCCGACTTAAGTATAAGAAAACTGACTCTTCTTACTGTCTATGTTTGAACCATTCCTGTGACACTAGTTATAGATTCCGATGCTTCACTTCAGGTTTACAGTATCCCGCTGACCTTCTTATTGACGATGAAACACAGAAATTGCATCGGAATTAAATACAAAAGGCACAATCCTGTCTTAAGTACAAGAAAACTGAAACCTTCTTACTGTCTATGTTTTGAACCATTCATGTGACACTAGTTATAGATTCCGATGCTTCACTTCAGGTTTACTGTATCCCTCTTACCTTCTTATTGACGATGAAACACAGAAATTGCATTGGAATTAAATACAAAAGGCACAATCCTGTCTTAAGTACAAGAAAACTGAAACCTTCTTACTGTCTATGTTTAGAACCATTCCTGTGACACTAGTTATAGATTCCGATGCTTCACTTCAGGTTTACTGTATCCCTCTGACCTTCTTATTGCTGATGAAACACAGAAATTATATCGGAATTAAATACAAAAGGCACAATGCCGACTTCAGTACAAGAAAACTGACTCTTCTTACTCTCTCTGCTTTGAACCATTCCTGTGACACTAGTTATAGATTCCGATGCTTCACTTCAGGTTTACTGTATGCCTCTGACCTTCTTATTGACGATGAAACACAGAAATGGCATCGGAATTAATTACAATAGGCACAATTCCGACTTAAGTACAAGAAAACTGACTTCTCTTACTGTCTATGTTTTGAACCATTCCTGTGACACTAGTTATACGTTCCGATACTTAACTTCAGGTTTACTGTATCCCTCTGACCTTGTTATTGCTGATGAAACACAGAAATTATATCGGAATTAAATACAAAAGGCACAATGCCGACTTCAGTACAAGAAAACTGACTCTTCTTACTGCCTCTGCTTTGAACCATTCCTGTGACACTAGTTATAGATTCCGATGCTTCACTTCAGGTTTACTGTATGCCTCTGACCTTCTTATTGACGATGGAACACAGAAATTGCATCGGAATTAAATACAAAAGGCACAAAGCTGACTTAAGTACAAGAAAACAAACTCTTCTTACTGTCTATGTTTTGAAGCATCCATGTGACACTAGTTATAGATTCCGATGCTTCAATTCAGGTTTACTGTATGCCTCTGACCTTCTTATTGACGATGAAACACAGAAATTGCATCGGAATTAAATACAAAAGGCACAATGCCGACTTAAGTACAAGAAAACTGACTTCTCTTAATGTCTATGTTTTGAACCATTCCTGTGACACTAGTTATACGTTCCGATACTTCACTTCAGGTTTACTGTATCCCTCTGACCTCGTTATTGCTGATGAAACTCAGAAATTATATCGGAATTAAATACAAAAGGCACAATGCCGACTTCAGTACAAGAAAACTGACTCTTCTTACTGCCTCTGCTTTGAACCATTCCTGTGACACTAGTTATAGATTCCGATGCTTCACTTCAGGTTTACTGTATGCCTCTGCCCTTCTTATTGACGATGAAACACAGAAATGGCATCGGAATTAAACACAATAGGCACAATTCCGACATAAGTACAATAAAACTGACTCTTCTTACTGTCTATGTTTGAACCATTCCTGTGACACTAGTTACAGATTCCGATGCTTCACTTCAGGTTTACTGTATCCCTCTGACCTTCTTATTGACGATGAAACACAGAAATTGCATCGGAATTAAATACAAAAGGCACAATCTTGTCTTAAGTACAAGAAAACTGATACCTTCTTACTGTCTATGTTTTGAACCATTCATGTGACACTAGTCATAGATTCCGTTGCTTCACTTCCGGTTTACTGTATCCCTCTGACCTTCTTATTGACGATGAAACACAGAAATTGCATCGGAATTAAATACAAAAGGCACAATGCCGACTTCAGTACAAGAAAACTGACTCTTCTTACTGCCTCTGCTTTGAACCATTTCTGTGACACTAATTATAGATTCCGATGCTTCACTTCAGGTTCACTGTACCCCTCTGACCTTCTTATTGACGATGAAACACTGAAATTGCATCGGAATTAAATACAAAAGGCACAATGCCGACTTAAGAACATGAAAACAGACTCTTCTTACTGTCTATGCTTTGAACCATTCCTGTGACACTAGTTATACATTCCGATGCTTCACTTCAGGATTACTGTATGCCACTGACCTCCTTATTGACGGTGAAACACAGAAATTGCATCGGAATTAAATACAATAGGCCCAATGCCAACTTAAGTAGAAGAAAACTGACTCTTCTTACTCTCTATGTTTTGAACAATTCCTGTGACTCTAGTTATAGATTCCGATGCTTCACTTCAGGTTTACTGTATCCCTCTGACCTTCATATTGACAATGAAACATAGAAATTGCTTCGGAATTAAATACAAAAGGCACAATGCCGACTGAAGTACAAGAAAACTGACTCTTCTTACGGTCTATGTTTTGAACCATTCCTGTGACACTAGTTATAGATTCCGATGCTTCACTTCAGGTTAACTGTCTTCCTATGACCTTCTTATTGACGATGGAGCACAGAAATTGCATCGGAATTAAATACAAAAGGCAGAATGCTAACTTAAGTACAAGAAAACTGACTCTTCTTACTGTCTATGTTTTGAACCATTCCTGTGACACTAGTTATACATTCCGATGCTTCACTTCAGGTTTACTCTATGCCCCTGACCTTCTTATTGACGATGAAACACAGAAATTATATCGGAATTAAATACAAAAGGCAGAATGCTAACTTAAGTACAAGAAACCTGACTCTTCTTACTGTCTATGTTTTGAACCATTCCTGTGACACTAGTTATACATTCCGATGCTTCACTTCAGGTTTACTCTATGCCCCTGACCTTCTTATTGACGATGAAACACAGAAATTATATCGGAATTAAATACAAAAGGCACAATGCCGACTTCAGTACAAGAAAACTGACCCTTCCTACTGTCAATGTTATGAACCATTCCTTTGTCACGAGTTATAGATTCCGATGCTTCACTTCAGGTTCACTGTATCCCTCTGACCTTCTTATTGACGATGAAACACTGAAATTGCATCGGAAATAAATACAAAAGGCACAATGCCGACTTAAGTACAAGAAAACTGACTCTTCTTACTGTCTATGTTTTGAACCATTCCTTTGACACTAGTTATAGATTCCGATGCTTCACTTCAGGTTTACTGTATCCCTCTGACCTTCCTATTGACGATGAAACACAGAAATTGCACCGGAATTAAATGCAAAAGGCACTATGCCAACTTAAGTACAAGAAAACTGACTCTTCTTACTGTCTATGATTTGAACCATTCCTGTGACACTAGTTATACATTCCGATGTTTCACTTCAGGTTTACTGTATCCCTTTGACCTTCTTATTGACGATGAAACACAGATATTGCATCGGAATTAAATACAAAAGGCACATTGCCACCTTAAGTACAAGAAAACTGACTCTTCTTACTGTCTATGTTTTGAACCATTCCTGTGACACTAGTTATAAATTCCGATGCTTCACTTCAGATTCACTGTATGCCTCTGACCTTCTTATTGACGATGAAACACTGAAATTGCATCGGAATTAAATACAAAAGGCACAATGGCGACTTAAGTACAATAAAACTGACTCTTCTTACGGTCTATGTTTTGAACGATTCCTGTGACACTAGTTATAGGTTCCGATGCTTCACTTCAGGTTAACTGTCTTCCTATGACCTTCTTATTGACGATGGAGCACAGAAATTGCATCGGAAATAAATACAAAAGGCACAACGCCGACTTAAGTACAAGAAAATTGAATCTTCTTACAGACTATTTTTGAACCATTCCTGTAACACTAGTTATAGATTCCGATGCTTCACTTTAGGTTTACTGTATCCCTCTGACCATCTTATTGACGATGAAACACAGAAATTGCATCGGAATTAAATACAAAAGGCACAATCCTGTCTTAAGTACAAGAAAACTTACTCTTCTTACTGTCTATGTTTTGAACCATTCATGTGACACTAGTTACAGATTCCGATGCTTCACTTCAGGTTTACTGTATCCCTCTGACCTTTTTATTGACGATAAAACACTGAAATTGCATCGGAATTAAATACAAAAGGTACAATGCCGACTTCAGGACAAGAAAACTGACTCTTCTTACAGACTATTTTTGAACCATTCCTGTGACACTAGTTATAGATTCCGATGCTTCACTTTAGGTTTACTGTATCCCTCTGACCATCTTATTGACGATGAAACACAGAAATTGCATCGGAATTAAATACAAAAGGCACAATCCTGTCTTAAGTACAAGAAAACTTACTCTTCTTACTGTCTATGTTTTGAACCATTCATGTGACACTAGTTACAGATTCCGATGCTTCACTTCAGGTTTACTGTATCCCTCTGACCTTTTTATTGACGATAAAACACAGAAATTGCATCGGAATTAAATACAAAAGGTACAATGCCGACTTCAGGACAAGAAAACTGACTCTTCTTACTGTCTATGTTTTGAACCATTCCTGTGACACTAGTTATAGATTCCGATGGTTCACTTCAGGTTCACTGTATCCCTCTGACCTTCTTATTGATGATGAAACACAGAAATTGCATCGGAATTAAATACAAAGTGCACAATGCCGACTTAAGTGCAAGAAAACTGACTTTTCTTACTGGCTATCTTTTGAGCCATTCCTGTGACACTAGTTATAGAATCCGATGCTTCACTTCAGGTTTACTGTATCCCACTGACCTTCTTATTGACGATGACACACAGAAATTGCATCGGAATTAAATACAAAAGGCACAATACCGACTTAAGAACAAGAAAACTGACTCTCTTACTGTCTATGTTTTGAACCATTCCTGTGACACTAGTTATACATTCCGATGCTTCACTTCAGGTTTACTGTATGCCTCTGACCTTCTTATTAACGATGAAACACAGAAATTATATCGGAATTGAATACAAAAGGCACAATGCCGATTTCAGTACAAGAAAACTGATCCTTCCTACTGTCTATGTTTTGAACCATTCCTGTGTCACTAGTTATAGATTCCGATGCTTCACTTCACGTTCACTGTATCCCTCTGACCTTCTTATTGACGATGAAACACTGAAATTGCATCGGAAATAAATACAAAAGGCACAATGCCGACTTAAGTACAAGAAAAATGACTCTTCTTACTGTCTATGTTTTGAACAATTCCTTTAACACTAGTAATAGATTCCGATGCTTCACTTTAGGTTTACTGTATCCCTCTGACCTTCGTATTGACGATGAAACACAGAAATTGCACCGGAATTAAATGCAAAAGGCACTATGTCGACTTAAGTACAAGAAAACTTACTCTTCTTACTGTCTATGATTTGAAGCATTCCTGTGACACTAGTTATAAATTCCGATGCTTCACTTCAGATTCACTGTATCCCTCTGACCTTCTTATTGACGATGAAACACTGAAATTGCTTCGGAATTAAATACAAAAGGCACAATGCCGACTTAAGTACAAGAAAACTTACTCTTCTTACTGTCTATGTTTTTAACCATTCATGTGACACTAGTTATAGATTCCGATGCTTCACTTCAGGTTTACTGTATCCCTCTGACCTTAGTATTGACGATGAA
This sequence comes from Schistocerca americana, assembly GCF_021461395.2. Taxonomy (NCBI): domain Eukaryota; kingdom Metazoa; phylum Arthropoda; class Insecta; order Orthoptera; family Acrididae; genus Schistocerca; species Schistocerca americana. The sequence continues at coordinate 234,628,977 of NC_060127.1, forward strand.
ACACAGAAATTGCATCGGAATTAAATACAAAAGGCACAATGCCGACTTAAGTACAAGAAAACTGACTTTGATTACTGTCTATCTTTTGAGCCATTCCTGTGACACTAGTTACAGAATCCGATGCTTCACTTCAGGTTTACTGTATAACTCCGACCTACTTATTGACGATGGAACACAGAAATTGCATCGGAATTAAATACAAAAGGCACAATGCCGACTTAAGTACAAGAAAACTGACTCTTCTTAATGTCTATGTTTTGAACCATTCCTGTGACACTAGTTATAGATGCCGATGCTTCACTTCAGGTTCACTGTATCCCTCTGACCTTCTTATTGACAATGAAACAGTGAAATTGCATCGGAATTAAATACAAAAGACACAATGCCGACTTACGTACAAGAAAACTGACCCTTCTTACTGTCTAAGATTTGAACCATTCCTGTGACACTAGTTATAGATTCCGATGCTTCACTTCAGGTCTACTGTATGCCTCTGACCTTCTTATTGACGATGAAACACAGAAATTGCATCGGAATTAAATACAAAAAGCACAATGCCGACTTAAGTACAAGAAATCTGACACTTCTTACTGTCTATGTTTTGAACCATTCATGTGACACTAGTTGTTGATTCCGATGCTTCACTTCAGGTTTACTGTATCCCTCTGACCTTTTTATTGACGATGAAACACAGAAATTGAATCGGAATTAAATACAAAAGGCAAAATGCCGACTTCAGTACAAGAAAACTGACTCTTCTTACTGTCTATGTTTTGAACCATTCCTGTGACACTAGTTACAGATTTCGATGCTTCACTTCAGGTTCACTGTATCCCTCTGACCTTCTTATTGACGATGAAACACTGAAATTGCATCGGAATTAAATACAAAAAGCACAATGCCGACTTAAGTACAAGAAAACCGACTCTTCTTACTGTCTATGTTTTGAACCATTCCTGTGACACTAGTTGTTGATTCCGATGCTTCACTTCAGGTTTACTGTATGCCTCTGACCTTCTTATTGACGATGAAATACAGATATTGCATCGGAATTTAATACAATAGGCACAATGCCAACTTAAGTACAAGAAAACTGACTCTTCTTACTGCCTATGTTTTGAACCATTCCTGTGACACTAGTTATAGATTCCGATGCCTCACTATAGGTTTACTGTATCCCTCTAACATTCTTATTGACGATGAAACACAGAAATTGCATCAGAATTAAATACATAAGGCACAATGTCGAGTAAGTACAAGAAAACTGACTCTTCTTGCGGTCTATGTTTTGAACCATTACTGTGACATTAGTTATAGATTCCGATGCTTCACTTCAGGTTCACTGTATCCCTCTGACCTGCATATTGACGATGAAACACAGAAATTGCATCGCAATTAAATACAAAAGGTACAATGCCGACTTTAGTACAAGAAAACTGACTCTTCTTACTGTCTATGTTTTGAACCATTCCTGTGACACTAGTTATAGATTCCGATGCCTCACTATAGGTTTACTGTATCCCTCTGACCTTCGTATTGACGATGAAACACAGAAATTGCACCGGAATTAAATGCAAAAGGCACTATTTCGACTTAAGTACAAGAAAACTGACTTTTCTTACTGTCTATGTTTTGAACCATTCCTGTGACACTAGTTATACATTCCGATGTTTCACTTCAGGTTTACTGTATCACTCTGACCTTCTTATTGACGATGAAACACAGAAATTATATCGAAATTAAATACAAAAGGCACAATGCCGACTTAAGTATAAGAAAACTGATTCTTCTTACTGTCTATGATTTGAACCATTCCTGTGACACTAGTTATAAATTCCGATGCTTCACTTCAGATTCACTGTATCCCTCTGACCTTCTTATTGACGATGAAACACTGAAATTGCATCGGAATTAAATACAAAAGGCACAATGCCGACTTAAGTACAAGAAAACTGACTCTTCTTACGGTCTATGTTTTGAACCATTCCTGTGACACTAGTTATAGATTCCGATGCTTCACTTCAGGTTTACTGTATCCCTCTGACCTTCTTATTGACGATGGAACACAGAAATTGCATCGGAATTAATACAAAAGGCACAATGCTGACTTAAGTACAAGAAAACTGACTCTTCTTACATACTATGTTTGAACCATTCCTGTGACACTAGTTATAGATTCCGATGCTTCACTTCAGGTTTACTGTATCCCTCTGCCCTTCTTATTGACGATGAAACACAGAAATTGCATCGGAATTAAATACAAAAGGCACAATGCCGACTTAAGTACAAGAAAACTTACTCTTCTTACTGTCTATGTTTTTAACCATTCATGTGACACTAGTTATAGATTCCGATGCTTCACTTCAGGTTTACTGTATCCCTCTGACCTTCTTATTGACGATGAAACACAGAAATTGCATCGGAATTAAATACTAAAGGTACAATGCCGACTTAAGTACAAGGAAACTGACTTTGGTTACTGGCTATCTTTTGAGCCATTCCTGTGACACTAGTTATAGAATCCGATGCTTCACTTCAGGTTTACTGTATCCCTCTGACCTACTTATTGACGATGAAACACAGAAATTGCATCGGAATTAAATATAAAAGGCACAATGCCGACTTAAGTACAAGAAAACTGACTCTTCTTAATGTCTATGTTTTGAACCATTCCTGTGACACTAGTTATAGATGCCGATGCTTCACTTCAGGTTCACTGTATCCCTGTGACCTTCTTATTGACTATGAAACAGTGAAATTGCATCGGAATTAAATACAAAAGGCACAATGCCGACTTATGTACAAGAAAACTGACTCTTCTTACTGTCTAAGATTTGAACCATTCCTGTGACACTAGTTATAGATTCCGATGCTTCACTTCAGGTCTACTGTATGCCTCTGACCTACTTATTGACGATGAAACACAGAAATTGCATCGGAATTAAATACAAAAAGCACAATCCTGTCTTAAGTACAAGAAAACTGACACTTCTTACTGTCTATGTTTTGAACCATTCATATGACACTAGTTGTTGATTCCGATGCTTCACTTCAGGTTTACTGTATCCCTCTGACCTTTTTATTGACGATGAAACACAGAAATTGCATCGGAATTAAGTACAAAAGGCAAAATGCCGACTTCGGTACAAGAAAACTGACTCTTCTTACTGTCTATGTTTTGAACCATTCCTGTGACACTAGTTACAGATTCCGATGCTTCACTTCTGGTTCACTGTATCCCTCTGACCTTCTTATTGACGATGAAACACTGAAATTGCATCGGAATTAAATACAAAAAGCACAATGCCGACTTAAGTACAAGAAAACCGACTCTTCTTACTGTCTATGATTTGAACCATTCCTGTGACACTAGTTGTTGATTCCGATGCTTCACTTCAGGTTTACTGTATGCCTCTGACCTTCTTATTGACGATGAAATACAGAAATTGCACCGGAATTAAATACAATAGGCACAATGCCAACTTACGTACAAGAAAACTGACTCTTCTTACTGTCTATGTTTTGAACCATTCCTGTGACACTAGTTATAGATTCCGATGCCTCACTATAGGTTTACTGTATCCCTCTAACATTCTTATTGACGATGAAACACAGAAATTGCATCAGAATTAAATACAAAAGGCACAATGCTGACTTAAGTACAAGAAAACTGACTCTTCTTACGGTCTACGTTTTGAATCATTCCTGTGACACTAGTTATAGATTCCGATGCTTCACTTCAGGTTTACTGTATCCCTCTGACCTTCATATTGACGATGAAACACAGAAATTGCATAGCAATTAAATACAAAAGGTACAATGCCGACTTTAGTACAAGAAAACTGACTCTTATTACTGTGTATGTTTTGAACCATTCCTGTGACACTAGTTATAGATTCCGATGCATCACTTCAGGTTTTATGTATCCCTCTGACCTTCTTATTGAGGATGAAACTCAGAAATTGCTTCGGAATTGAATACAAAAGGCACAATGCCGACTTAAGTACAAGGAAACTGACTCTTCTTACTGTCTATGATTTGATCCATTCCTGTGACACTAGTTATACATTCCGATGTTTCACTTCAGGTTTACTGTATCCCTTGGACCTTCTTAATGACGATGAAACATAGAAATTGCATCGGAATTAAATACAAAAGGCACAATGCCACTTAAGTACAAGAAGACTGACTCTTCTTACTGTCTCCGTTTTGAACTTTTCCTGTGTGATCAGTTTTTGATTCCGTTGCTTTACTTCAGGTTTTTGTATCCCCTGGACCTTCTTATCGACGTTGAACACAGAAATTGCATCGCAATTAAATACAAAAGGCACAATGCCGACTTAAGTACAAGAAGACTGACTCTTCTTACTGTCTACGTTTTGAACTCATCCTGTGTGACCAGTTTTTGATTCCGTTGCTTCAATTCAGGTTTACTGATTCCCTCTGACCTTCTTATTGACGATGAAACACAGAAATTGCTTCGGAATTAAATACAAAAGGCACAATGCCGACTTAAGTACAAGAAAGATGACTCTTCTTACTGTCAATGTTTTGAACCATTCCTGTGTCACTAGTTATAGATTCCGATGCTTCACTTCAGGTTTACTGTATCCCTCTGACCTTCTTATTGACGATGAAACACAGAAATTGCATCGGAATTAAACACAAAAGGCACAATGGCGACTTAAGTACAAGAAAACAGACTCTTCTTACTATCTATAATTTGACCATTATTGTGACACTAGTTATAGATCCCGATGCTTCACTTCAGGTTTACTGTATCCCTCTGACCTTCTTATTGACGATGAAACACAGAAATCGCATCGGAATTACATACAAAAGGCACAATGCCGACTTAAGTACAAGAAAACTGACTCTTCTTACTGTCTATGTTTTGAACCATTCCTGTGACACTAGTTATGGGTTCCGATGCTTCACTTCAGGTTTACTGTATTCCTCTGACCTTCTTATTGACGATGAAACACAGAAATTATATCGGAATTGAATACAAAAGGCACAATGTAGACTTAAGTACAAGAAAACTGATCCTTCCTACTGTCTATGTTTTGAACCATTCCTTTAACACTAGTAATAGATTCCGATGCTTCACTTCAGGTTTACTGTATCCCTCTGACCTTCGTATTGACGATGAAACACCGAAATTGCACCGGAATTAAATGCAAAAGGCACTATGTCGACTTAAGTACAAGAAAACTGACTTTTCTTACTGTCTATTTTTTGAACCATTCCTTTGACACTAGTTATACTTTCCGATGTTTCACTTCCGGTTTACTGTATCCCTCTGACCTTCTTATTGACGATGAAACACAGAAATTATATCGAAATTAAATACAAAAGGCACAATGCCGACTTAAGTACAAGAAAACTGATTCTTCTTGCTGTCTATGATTTGAACCATTCCTGTGACACTAGTTATAAATTCCGATGCTTCACTTCAGATTCACTGTATCCCTCTGACCTTCTTATTGACGATGAAACACTGAAATTGCATCGGAATTAAATACAAAAGGCACAATGCCGACTTAAGTACAAGAAAACTGACTCTTCTTACGGTCTATGTTTTGAACCATTCCTGTGACACTAGTTATAGATTCCGATGCTTCACTTCAGGTTTACTGTATCCCTCTGACCTTCTTATTGACGATGGAACACAGAAATTGCGTCGGAATTAAATACAAAAGGCACAATGCCGACTTAAGTACAAGAAAACTGACTCTTCTTACATACTATGTTTGAACCAATCCTGTGACACTACTTATAGATTCCGATGCTTCACTTCAGGTTTACTGTATCCCTCTGCCCTTCTTATTGACGATGAAACACAGAAATTGCATCGGAATTAAATACAAAAGGCACAATGCCGACTTAAGTACAAGAAAACTTACTCTTCTTACTGTCTATGTTTTTAACCATTCATGTGACACTAGTTATAGATTCCGATGCTTCACTTCAGGTTTACTGTATCCCTCTGACCTTCTTATTGACGATGAAACACAGAAATTGCATCGGAATTAAATACAAAAGGCACAATGCCGACTTAAGTAGAAGAAAACTGACTTTGATTACTGTCTATCTTTTGAGCCATTCCTGTGACACTAGTTATAGAATCCGATGCTTCACTTCAGGTTTACTGTATCCCTCTGACCTACTTATTGACGATGAAACACAGAAATTGCATCGGAATTAAATAAAAAAAGCACAATGCCGACTTAAGTACAAGAAAACCGACTCTTCTTACTGTCTATGATTTGAACCATTCCTGTGATACTAGTTATAGATTCCGATGCTTCACTTCATGTCTACTGTATGCCTCTGACCTTCTTATTGACGATGAAACACAGAAATTGCATCGGAATTAAATACAAAAAGCACAATCCTGTCTTAAGTACAAGAAAACTGACACTTCTTACTGTCTATGTTTTGAACCATTCATGTGACACTAGTTGTTGATTCCGATGCTTCACTTCAGGTTTACTGTATCCCTCTGACCTTTTTATTGACGATGAAACACAGAAATTGCATCGGAATTAAATACAAAAGGCAAAATGCCGACTTCAGTACAAGAAAACTGACTCTTCTTACTGTCTATGTTTTGAACCATTCCTGTGACACTAGTTACAGATTCCGATGCTTCACTTCAGGTTCACTGTATCCCTCTGACCTTCTTATTGACGATGAAACACTGAAATTGCATCGGAATTAAATAAAAAAAGCACAATGCCGACTTAAGTATAAGAAAACCGACTCTTCTTACTGTCTATGTTTTGAACCATTCCTGTGACACTAGTTGTTGATTCCGATGCTTCACTTCAGGTTTACTGTATGCCTCTGACCTTCTTATTGACGATGAAATACAGAAATTGCATCGGAATTAAATACAATAGGCACAATGCCAACTTAAGTACAAGAAAACTGACTCTTCTTACTGTCTATGTTTTGAACCATTCCTGTGACACTAGTTATAGATTCCGATGCCCCACTATAGGTTTACTGTATCCCTCTAACATTCTTATTGACGATGAAACACAGAAATTGCATCAGAATTAATTACAAAAGGCACAATGCCGACTTAAGTACAAGAAAACTGACTCTTCTTACGGTCTATGTTTTGAACCATTCCTGTGGCACTAGTTATAGATTCCGATGCTTCACTTCAGGTTCACTGTATCCCTCTGACCTTCATATTGACGATGAAACACAGAAATCGCATCGCAATTAAATACAAAAGGTACAATGCCGACTTTAGTACAAGAAAACTGACTCTTCTTAATGTGTATGTTTTGAACCATTCCTGTGACACTAGTTATAGATTCCGATGCATCACTTCTGGTTTTATGTATCCCTCTGACCTTCTTACTGAGGATGAAACTCAGAAATTGCTTCGGAATTGAATACAAAAGGCACAATGCCGACCTAAGTACAAGGAAACTGACTCTTCTTACTGTCTATGATTTGATCCATTCCTGTGACACTAGTTATACATTCCGATGCTTCACTTAAGTGTTACTGTATCCCTTGGACCTTCTTATTGACGATGAAACATAGAAATTGCATCGGAATTAAATAGAATAGGCACAATGCCGACTTAAGTAAAGGGAAACTGACTCTTCTTACTGTCACTGTTTTGAACCATTACTGTGACACTAGTAATAGATTCCGATGCTTCACTTCAGGTTTACTGTATCTCTTGGACCTTCTTATTGACCATGAAACACAGAAATTGCATCGGAATTATATACAAAAGGCACAATGCCACTTAAGTACAAGAAGACTGACTCTTCTTACTGTCTCCGTTTTGAACTTTTCCTGTGTGATCAGTTTTTGATTCCGTTGCTTTACTTCAGGTTTTCTGTATCCCCTGGACCTTCTTATCGACGTTGAATACAGAAATTGCATCGCAATTAAATACAAAAGGCACAATGCTGACTTAAGTACAAGAAGACTGACTCTTCTTACTGTCTACGTTTTGAACTCATCCTGTGTGACCAGTTTTTGATTCCGATGCTTCAATTCAGGTTTACTGAGTCCCTCTGTCCTTCTTATTGACGATGAAACACAGAAATTGCTTCGGAATTAAATACAAAAGGCACAATGCCGACATAAGTACAAGAAAGCTGACTCTTCTTACTGTCAATGTTTTGAACCATTCCTGTGTCACTAGTTATAGATTCCGATGCTTCACTTCAGGTTTACTGTATCCCTCTGACCTTCTTATTGACGATGAAACACAGATATTGCATCGGAATTAAACACAAAAGGCACAATGGCGACTTAAGTACAAGAAAACAGACTCTTCTTACTATCTATAATTTGACTCTTATTGTGACACTAGTTATAGATCCCGATGCTTCACTTCAGGTTTACTGTATCCCTCTGACCTTCTTATTGACGATGAAACACAGAAATCGCTTCGGAATTAAATACAAAAGGCACAATGCCGACTTAAGTACAAGAAAACTGACTCTTCTTACTGTCTATGTTTTGAACCATTCCTGTGACACTAGTTATAGATTCCGAAGCTTCACTTCAGGTTTACTGTTTCCCTCTGACCTTCTTATTGACTATGAAACACTGAAATTGCATCGGAATTAAATACATAAGGCACAATGCCGACTTAAGTACAAGAGAACTGACTCTTCTTACTGTCTATGTTTTCTACCATTCCTGTGACACTAGTTATACATTCCGATGCTTCACTTCAGGTTTACTGTATACCTCTGACCTTCTTATTGACGATGAAACACAGAAATGGCATCGGAATTAAATACAAAAGGTAGAATGCCGACTCAAGTACAAGAAAACTGACTCTTCTTACTGTCTATGATTTGAACCATACCTGTGACACTAGTTATAGATTCCGATGCTTCACTTCAAGTTTACTGTATCCCTCTGACTTTCTTATTGACGATGAAACACAGAAATTGATTCGGAATTAAATACAAAAGGCACAACGCCGACTTAAGTACAAGAAAACTGGCTCTTCTTACTGTCTATGTTTTGAACCATTCCTGTGACACTAGTTATAGATTACGATGCTTCACTTCAGGTTTACTGTATCCCTCTGACTTTCTTATTGACGATGAAACACAGAAATTGCATCGGAATTACATACAAAAGGCACAATGCCGACTGAAGTACAAGAAAACTGACTCTTCTTACAGTCTATGTTTTGAACCATTCCTGTGACACTAGTTATAGATTCCGATACTTCACTTCAGGTATACTGTATCCCTCTGACCTTCCTATTGACGATGTAACACAGATATTGCATCGGAATTAAATACAAATGGCACAATGCCGACTTAAGTACAAGAAAACTGACTCTTCTTACTGTCTATGTCTGGAAACATTACTGTGACACTAGTTATAGATTCCGATGCTTCACTTCGGTTTACTGTATCCCTGTGACCTTCTTATTGACGATGAAACACTGAATTAGCATCGGAATTAAATATAAAACTTACAATGCCGACTTAAGTACAAGAAAACTGACTCTTCTTACTGTCTATGTTTTGAACCATTCCTATGACACTAGTTACAGATTCCGATGCTTCACTTCAGGTTCACTGTATCCCTCTGACCTCTTTATTGACGATGAAAGACTGAAATTGCATCGGAATTAAATACAAAAGGCACAATGCCGAATTAAGTACAAGAAAACTGACTCTTCTTACTGTCTATGTTTTGAACCATTCCTGTGACACTAGTTATAGATTCCGATGCCTCACGTCAGGTTCACTGTATCCCGCTGACCTTCTTATTGACGATCAAACACTGAAATTGCATCGGAATTAAATACAAAAGGCACAATGCCGACTTAAGTACAAGAAACCTGACTCTTCTTACTGTCTATGTTTTGTAGCATTCCTGTGACACCAGTTATACATTCCGGTGCTTCACTTCAGGTTTACTGTATCCCTCTGACCTTCTTATTGACGATGAAACACAGAAATTGCATGGGATTAAATACAAAAGGCACAATGCAGACTTAGGTCCAATAAAACTGACTCTTCTTACTGTCTATGTTTTGAACCATTCCTGTGACACTAGTTATAGATTCCGATGCTTCACTTCAGGTTCACTGTATCCCTGTGACCTTCTTATTGACGATGAAACACTGAAATTGCATCGGAATTAAATACAAAAGGCACAATGCCGACTTAAGTACAAGAAAACTGACCCTTCTTACTGTCTATGTTTTGATCCATTCCTATGACACTAGTTATAGACTCCGATGCTTCAGGTTTACTGTATCCCTCTGACCTTCTTATTGACGATAAAATACAGAAATTGCATCGGAATTAAATACAAAAGGCACAATGCCGACTTAAGTACAAGAAAACTGACTCTTCTTACTGTCTATGTTTTGAACCATTCCTGTGACACTAGTTATAGATTCCGATGCTTTACTTCCGGTTTACTGTATCCCTCTGACCTTCTTATTGACGATGAAACTCAAAAATTGCATCGGAAATAAATATAAAAGGCTCAATGCCGACTAAAGTACAAGAAAACTGACTCTATTTACTGTCTATGATTTGAACCATTCCTGTGACAATAGTTATAGATTCCGATGCTTCACTTCAGGTTTACTGCATCCCTGTGACCTTCTTATTGACGATGAAACACAGATATTGCATCGGAATTAAATACAAAAGGCACAATGCCGACTTAAGTGCAAGAAAACTGACTCTTCTTACTGTGTATGTTATGAACCATTCCTGTGACACTAGTTATAGATTCCGATGCTTCACTTCAGGTTTACTGTATCCCTCTGACCTTATTATTGACGATGAAACACAGAAATTGCATCGTAATTAAATACAAAAGGCACAATGCCGACATTAGTACAAGAAAACTGACTCTTCTTACAGACTATGTTTGAACCATTCCTGTGACACTAGTTATAGATTCCGATGCTTCACTTCAGGTTTACTGTATCCCTCTGCCCTTCTTATTGACGATGAATTACAGAAATTGCATCGGAATTAAATACAAAAGGCACAATGCCGACTTAAGTACAAGAAAACTTACTCTTCTTACTGTCTATGTTTTGAACCATTCATGTGACACTAGTTATAGATTCCGATGCTTCACTTCAGGTTTACTGTATCCCTCTGACCTTCTTATTGACGATGAAACACAGATATTGCATCGGAATTAAATACAAAAGGCACAATGCCGACTTAAGTACAAGAAAACTGACTTTGATTACTGTCTATCTTTTGTGCCATTCCTGTGACACTTGTTATAGAATCCGATGCTTCACTTCAGGTTTACTGTATCCCTCTGACCTTCTTATTGACGATGAAACACAGAAATTGCATCGGAATTAAATACAAAAGGCACAATGCCGACTTAAGTACAAGAAAACTGACTCTTCTTAATGTCTATGTTTTGAACCATTCCTGTGACACTAGTTATAGATGCCGATGCTTCACTTCAGGTTCACTGTATCCCTCTGACCTTCTTATTGACAATGACACAGTGAAATTGCATCGGAATTAAATACAAAAGGCACAATGCCGACTTACGTACAAGAAAACTGACTCTTCTTACTGTCTAAGATTTGAACCATTCCTGTGACACTAGTTATAGATTCCGATGCTTCACTTCAGGTTCACTGTATCCCTCTGACCTTCATATTGACGATGAAACACAGAAATTGCATCGGAATTAAATAGAATAGGCACAATGCCGACTTAAGTAAAGGGAAACTGACTCTTCTTACTGTCACTGTTTTGAACCATTCCTGTGACACTAGTAATAGATTCCGATGCTTCACTTCAGGTTTACTGTATCCCTTGGACCTTCTTATTGACCATGAAACACAGAAATTGCATCGGAATTAAATACAAAAGGCACAATGCCGACTTAAGTACAAGAAAACTGACTCTTCTTACGGTCTATGTTTTGAACCATTCCTGTGACACTAGTTATAGATTCCGATGTTTCACTTCAGGTTCACTGTATCCCTCTGACCTTCATATTGACGATGAAACACAGAAATTGCATCGCAATTAAATACAAAAGGTACAATGCCGACTCTAGTACAAGAAAACTGACCCTTCTTACTGTGTATGTTTTGAACCATTCCTGTGACACTAGTTATAGATTCCGATGCTTCACTTCAGGTTTTATGTATCCCTCTGACCTTCTTATTGAGGATGAAACTCAGAAATAGCTTCGGAATTGAATACAAAAGGCACAATGCCGACTTAAGTACAAGAAAACTGACTCTTCTTACTGTCTATGATTTGATCCATTCCTGTGACACTAGTTATACATTCCGATGCTTCACTTAAGGTATACTGTATCCCTTGGACCTTCTTATTGACGATGAAACATAGAAATTGCATCGGAATTAAATAGAATAGGCACAATGCCGACTTAAGTAAAGGGAAACTGACTCTTCTCACTGTCACTGTTTTGAACCATTCCTGTGACGCTAGTAATAGATTCCGATGCTTCGCTTCAGGTTTACTGTATCCCTTGGACCTTCTTATTGACCATGAAACACAGAAATTGCATCGGAATTAAATACAAATGGCACAATGGCACTTAACTACAAGAAGACTTACTCTTCTTACTGTCACCGTTTTGAACTTTTCCTGTGTGATCAGTTTTTGATTCCGTTGCTTTACTTTAGGTTTTCTGTATCCCCTGGACCTTCTTATCGACGTTGAACACAGAAATTGCATCGCAATTAAATACAAAAGGCACAATGCCGACTTAAGTACAAGAAGACTGACTCTTCTTACTGTCTACGTTTTGAACTCATCCTGTGTGACCAGTTTTTGATTCCGTTGCTTCAATTCAGGTTTACTGATTCCCTCTGACCTTCTTATTGACGATGAAACACAGAAATTGCATCGGAATGAAATACAAAAGGCACAATGCCGACTTAAGTGCAAGGAAACTGACTCTTCTTACTGTCTATGTATGAATCATTCCTGTGACACTAGTTATAGATTCCGATGCTTCACTTCAGGTTCACTGTATCACTCTGACCTTCTTATTGACGATGAAACACAGAAATTACATCGGAATTAAATACAAAAGGTACAATGCCGACTTAAGTACAAGAAAACTGACTCTTCTTACTGTCTATGTTTTGAACCATTCCTTTCACACTAGTTATAGATTCCGATGCTTCTCTTCAGGTTTACTGTATCTCTCTGACCTTCATATTGACGATGAAACACAGAAATTGCGTCGGAATAAAATACAAAAGGCACAATGCCGACTTATGCACAAGAAAACTGACTTTTCTTACTGTCCATGTTTTGAACCATTCCTGTGACACTTGTAATAGATTCCGGTCTTTCACTTCAGGTTCACTGTATCCCTCTGACCTTCTTATTGCCGATGAAACACAGAAATTGCATCGGAATTAAATACATATTGCACAATGCCGACTTAAGTACAAGAAAACTGACTCTTCTTACTGTCTATGTTTTCTACCATTCCTGTGACACTAGTTATACATTCCGATGCTTCACTTGAGGTTTACTGTATACCTCTGACCTTCTTATTGACGATGAAACACAGAAATGGCATCGGAAATGAATACAAAAGGTACAATGCCGACCCAAGTACAAGAAAACTGACTCTTCTTACTGTCTATGTTTTGAACCATTCATTTGATTCTCGTTATAGATTCCGATGCTTTACTTCAGGTTTACTGTATCCCTCTGACCTTCGTATTGACGATGAAACACAGAGATTGCTTCGGAATTAAATACAAAAGGCACAATGCCGACTTAAGTACAAGAAAACTGACTCTTCTTACTGTCGATGTTTTGAAACATTACTGTGACACTAGTTATAGATTCCGATGCTTCACTTCGGTTTACTGTATCCCTGTGACCTTCTTATTGACGATGAAACACTGAAATTGCATCGGAATTAAATACAAAAGGCACAATGCCAACTTAAGTACAAGAAAACTGACTCTTCTTACTGTCTATGTTTTGAATTATTCCTGTGACACTAGTTATAGATTCCGATGCCTCACGTCAGGTTCACTGTATCCCGCTGACCTTCTCAGTGACGATCAAACACTGAAATTGCATCGGAATTAAATACAAAAGGCATAATGCCGACTTAAGTACAAGAAATCTGACTCTTCTTACTGTCTATGTTTTGTAGCATTCCTGTGACACCAGTTATACATTCCGATGCTTCACTTCAGGTTTACTGTATGCCTGTGACCTTCTTATTGACGATGAAACACAGAAATTGCATCGGAATTAAATACAAAAGGCACAATGCCGACTTAAGTACAAGAAAACTGACTCTTCTTACTGTCTATGTTTTGAACCATTCCTGTGACACTAGTTATACATTCCGATGCTTCACTTCAGGTTTACTGTATCCCTCTGACCTTCTTATTGACGATGAAATACAGAAATTGATTCGGAATTAAATACAAAAGGCACAACGCCGACTTAAGTACAAGATAACTGACTCTTCTTACTGTCTATGGTTTGAACCATTCCTGTGACACTAGTTATAGATTCCGATGCTTCACTTCAGGTTTACTGTATCCCTCTGACCTTCTTATTGACGATGAAACACAGAAATTGCATCGGATTAAATACAAAAGGCACAATGCCGACTTAAGTCCAAGAAAACTGACTCTTCTTACTGTCTATGTTTTGAACCATTCCTGTGACAGTAGTTATAGATTCCGATGCATCACTTCAGTTTCACTGTATCCCTCTGACCTTCTTATTGACGATGAAACACTGAAATTGCATCGGAATTAAATACAAAATGCACAATGCCGACTTAAGTACAAGAAAACTGACTCTTCTTACTGTCTATGTTTTGAACCATTCCTGTGACACTAGTTATAGATTCCGATGCCTCACGTCAGGTTCACTGTTTCCCGCTGACCTTCTTATTGACGATCAAACACTGAAATTGCATCGGAATTAAATACAAAAGGCATAATGCCGACTTAAGTACAAGAAATCTGACTCTTCTTACTGTCTATGTTTTGTAGCATTCCTGTGACACCAGTTACACATTCCGATGCTTCACTTCAGGTTTACTGTATGCCTGTGACCTTCTTATTGACGATGAAACACAGATATTGCATCGGAATTAAATACAAAAGGCACAATGCCGACTTAAGTACAAGAAAACTGACTCTTCTTACTGTCTATGTTTTGAACCATTCCTGTGACACTAGTTATACATTCCGATGCTTCACTTCAGGTTTACTGTATCCCTCTGACCTTCTTATTGACGATGAAATACAGAAATTGATTCGGAATTAAATACAAAAGGCACAACGCCGACTTAAGTACAAGATAACTGACTCTTCTTACTGTCTATGGTTTGAACCATTCCTGTGACACTAGTTCTAGATTCCGATGCTTCACTTCAGGTTTACTGTATCCCTCTGACCTTCTTATTGACGATGAAACACAGAAATTGCATCGGATTAAATACAAAAGGCACAATGCTGACTTAAGTCCAAGAAAACTGACTCCTCTTACTGTGTATGTTTTGAACCATTCCTGTGACACTAGTTATAGATTCCGATGCTTCACTTCAGGTTTTATGTATCCCTCTGACCTTCTTATTGAGGATGAAACTCAGAAATAGCTTCGGAATTGAATACAAAAGGCACAATGCCGACTTAAGTACAAGAAAACTGACTCTTCTTACTGTCTATGATTTGATCCATTCCTGTGACACTAGTTATACATTCCGATGCTTCACTTAAGGTTTACTGTATCCCTTGGACCTTCTTATTGACGATGAAACATAGAAATTGCATCGGAATTAAATAGAATAGTCACAATGCCGACTTAAGTAAAGGGAAACTGACTCTTCTTACTGTCACTGTTTTGAACCATTCCTGTGACGCTAGTAATAGTTTCCGATGCTTCGCTTCAGGTTTACTGTATCCCTTGGACCTTCTTATTGACCATGAAACACAGAAATTGCATCGGAATTAAATTCAAATGGCACAATGGCACTTAACTACAAGAAGACTTTCTCTTCTTTCTGTCTCCGTTTTGAACTTTTCCTGTGTGATCAGTTTTTGATTCCGTTGCTTTACTTTAGGTTTTCTGTATCCCCTGGACCTTCTTATCGACGTTGAACACAGAAATTGCATCGCAATTAAATACAAAAGGCACAATGCCGACTTAAGTACAAGAAGACTGACTCTTCTTACTGTCTACGTTTTGAACTCATCCTGTGTGACCAGTTTTTGATTCCGTTGCTTCAATTCAGGTTTACTGATTCCCTCTGACCTTCTTATTGACGATGAAACACAGAAATTGCATCGGAATGAAATACAAAAGGCACAATGCCGACTTAAGTGCAAGGAAACTGACTCTTCTTACTGTCTATGTATGAATCATTCCTGTGACACTAGTTATAGATTCCGATGCTTCACTTCAGGTTCACTGTATCACTCTGACCTTCTTATTGACGATGAAACACAGAAATTGCATCGGAATTAAATACAAAAGGTACAATGCCGACTTAAGTACAAGAAAACTGACTCTTCTTACTGTCTATGTTTTGAACCATTCCTTTCACACTAGTTATAGATTCCGATGCTTCTCTTCAGGTTTACTGTATCTCTCTGACCTTCATATTGACGATGAAACACAGAAATTGCGTCGGAATAAAATACAAAAGGCACAATGCCGACTTAAGCACAAGAAAACTGACTTTTCTTACTGTCCATGTTTTGAACCATTCCTGTGACACTAGTAATAGATTCCGGTCTTTCACTTCAGGTTCACTGTATCCCTCTGACCTTCTTATTGCCGATGAAACACAGAAATTGCATCGGAATTAAATACAAAAGGCTCAATGCCGACTTAAGTACAAGAAAACTGACTCTTCTTACTGTCTATGTTTTCTACCATTCCTGTGACACTAGTTATACATTCCGATGCTTCACTTGAGGTTTACTGTATACCTCTGACCTTCTTATTGACGATGAAACACAGAAATGGCATCGGAATTAAATACAAAAGGTACAATGCCGACCCAAGTACAAGAAAACTGACTCTTCTTACTGTCTATGTTTTGAACCATTCATTTGATTCTCGTTATAGATTCCGATGCTTTACTTCAGGTTTACTGTATCCCTCTGACCTTCGTATTGACGATGAAACACAGAGATTGCTTCGGAATTAAATACAAAAGGCACAATGCCGACTTAAGTACAAGAAAACTGACTCTTCTTACTGTCGATGTTTTGAAACATTACTGTGACACTAGTTATAGATTCCGATGCTTCACTTCGGTTTACTGTATCCCTGTGACCTTCTTATTGACGATGAAACACTGAAATTGCATCGGAATTAAATACAAAAGGCACAATGCCGACTTAAGTCCAAGAAAACTGACTCTTCTTACTGGCTATGTTTTGAACCATTCCTGTGACACTAGTTATAGATTCCGATGCCTCACGTCAGGTTCACTGTATCCCGCTGACCTTCTTATTGACGATCAAACACTGAAATTGCATCGGAATTAGATACAAAAGGCATAATGCCGACTTAAGTACAAGAAATCTGACTCTTCTTACTGTCTATGTTTTGTAGCATTCCTGTGACACCAGTTATACATTCCGATGCTTCACTTCAGGTTTACTGTATGCCTGTGACCTTCTTATTGACGATGAAACACAGAAATTGCATCGGAATTAAATACAAAAGGCACAATGCCGACTTAAGTACAAGAAAACTGACTCTTCTTACTGTCTATGTTTTGAACCATTCCTGTGACACTAGTTATACATTCCGATGCTTCACTTCAGGTTTACTGTACCCCTCTGACCTTCTCATTGACGATGAAATACAGAAATTGATTCGGAATTAAATACAAAAGGCACAACGCCGACTTAAGTACAAGATAACTGACTCTTCTTACTGTCTATGGTTTGAACCATTCCTGTGACACTAGTTATAGATTCCGATGCTTCACTTCAGGTTTACTGTATCCCTCTGACCTTCTTATTGACGATGAAACACAGAAATTGCATCGGATTAAATACAAAAGGCACAATGCTGACTTAAGTCCAAGAAAACTGACTCTTCTTACTGTCTATGTTTTGAACCATTCCTGTGACAGTAGTTATAGATTCCGATGCTTCACTTCAGTTTCACTGTATCCCTCTGACCTTCTTATTGACGATGAAACACTGAAATTGCATCGGAATTAAATACAAAAGGCACAATGCCGACTTAAGTACAAGAAAACTGACCCTTCTTACTGTCTATGTTTTGATCCATTCCTATGACACTAGTTATAGACTTCGATGCTTCAGGTTTACTGTATCCCTCTGACCTTCTTATTGACGATGAAACACAGAAATTGCATCGGAATTAAATACAAAAGGCACAATGCTGACTTAAGTACAAGAAAACTGACTCTTCTTACTGTCTATGTTATCTACCATTCCTGTGACACTAGTTATAGGTTCCGATGCTTCACTTCAGGTTCACTGTATCCCTCTGACCTTCTTATTGACGATGAAACACTGAAATTGCATCGGAATTAAATACAAAAGGCACAATGCCGACTTAAGTACAAGAAAACTGACACATCTTACTAGCTATGTTTTGAACCATTGCTGTGACACTAGTTATAGATTCCAATGCTTCACTTCATGTTTACTGTATCCCTCTGGCATCCTTATTGACGATGAAACACTGAAATTGCATCGGAATTAAATACAAAAGGCACAACGCCGACTTAAGTACAAGAAAACTGCCTCTTCTTACTGTCTATGTTTTGAACCATTCCTGTGACACTAGTTATAGATTCCAATGCTTCACTTCAGGTTCAATGTATCCCTCTGACCTTCTTATTGACGATGAAACACAGAAGTTGCATCGGAATTAAATACAGAAGGCACAATGCCGACTTAAGTACAAGCAAACTGACTCTTCTTACTGTCTATGTTTTGAACCATTCATGTGACACTAGTTATAGATTCCGATGCCTTACTCCAGGTTTAGTGTATCCCTCTGACCTTCTTATTGACGATGAAACTCAGAAATTGCTTCGGAATTAGATACAAAAGGCACAATGCCGACTTAAGTACAAGAAAACTGACTCTTCTTACTGTCTATATTTTGATCCATTCCTGTGACACTAGTTATAGATTCCGATGCTTCACTTCAGGATTACTGTATCCCTTGGACCTTCTTATTGACGATGAAACATAGAAATTGCATCGGAATTAAATAGAAAAAGAACAATACCGACTTAAGTACAAGAAAACTTACTCTTCTTACTGTCTATGTTTTGAACCATTCCTGTGACACTAGTTATAGATTCCGATGCTTCACTTCAGGTTTACTGTATCCCTCTGACCTTCTTATTGACGATGAAACACAGAAATTGCATCGTAATGAAATACAAAAGGCACAATACCGACTTAAGTACAAGAAAACTGACTCTTCTTACTGTCTATGATTTGAACCATTCCAGTGACACTAGTTATAGATTCCGATGCTTCACTTCCGGTTTACTGTATCCCTCTGACCTTCTTATTGACGATGAAACACAAAAATTGCATCGGAAATAAATATAAAAGGCTCAATGCCGACTAAAGTACAAGAAAACTGACTCTATTTACTGTCTATGATTTGAACCATTCCTGTGACAATAGTTATAGATTCCGATCCTTCACTTCAGGTTTACTGCATCCCTGTGACCTTCTTATTGACGATGAAACACAGATATTGCATCGGAATTAAATACAAAAGGCACAATGCCGACTTAAGTACAAGAAAACTGACTCTTCTTACTGTGTATGTTATGAACCATTCCTGTGACACCAGTTATAGATTCCGATGCTTCACTTCAGGTTTACTGTATCCCTCTGACCTTATTATTGACGATGAAACACAGAAATTGCATCGTAATTAAATACAAAAGGCACAATGCCGACATTAGTACAAGAAAACTGACTCTTCTTACAGACTATGTTTGAACCATTCCTGTGACACTAGTTATTGATTCCGATGCTTCACGTCAGGTTTACTGTATCCCTCTGCCCTTCTTATTGACGATGAAACACAGAAATTGCATCGGAATTAAATACAAAAGGCACAATGCCGACTTAAGTACAAGAAAACTTACTCTTCTTACTGTCTATGTTTTGAACCATTCATGTGACACTAGTTATAGATTCCGATGCTTCACTTCAGGTTTACTGTATCCCTCTGACTTTCTTATTGACGATGAAACACAGAAATTGCATCGGAATGAAATACAAAAGGCACAATGCCGACTTAAGTACAAGAAAACTCACTTTGATTACTGTCTATCTTTTGAGCCATTCCTGTGACACTAGTTATAGAATTCGATGCTTCACTTCAGGTTCACTGTATCCCTCTGACCTTCTTATTGACAATGAAACAGTGAAATTGCAACGGAATTAAATACAAAAGGCACAATGCCGACTTACGTACAAGAAAACTGACTCTTCTTACTGTCTAAGATTTGAACCATTCCTGTGACACTAGTTATAGATTCCGATGCCTCACTATAGGTTTACTGTATCCCTCTAACATTCCTATTGACGATGAAACACAGAAATTGCATCGGAATTAAATACAATAGGCACAATGCCGACTTAAGTACAAGAAAACTGACTCTTCTTACGGTCTATGTTTTGAACCATTCCTGTGACACTAGTTATAGATTCCGATGCTTCACTTCAGGTTCACTGTATCCCTCTGACCTTCATATTGACGATGAAACACAGAAATTGCATCGCAATTAAATACAAAAGGTACAATGCCGACTTTAGTACAAGAAAACTGACTCTTCTTACTGTGTATGCTTTGAACCATTCCTGTGACACTAGTTATAGATTCCGATGCTTCACTTCAGGTTTTATGTATCCCTCTGACCTTCTTATTGAGGATGAAACTAAGAAATAGCTTCGGAATTGAATACAAAAGGCACACTGCCGACTTATGTACAAGAAAACTGACTCATCTTACTGTCTATGATTTGATCCATTCCTGTGACACTAGTTATACATTCCGATGCTTCACTTAAGGTTTACTGTATCCCTTGGACCTTCTTATTGACGATGAAACATAGAAATTGCATCGGAATTAAATAGAATAGGCACAATGCCGACTTAAGTAAAGGGAAACTGACTCTTCTTACTGCCACTGTTTGAACGATTCCTGTGACACTAGTAATAGATTCCGATGCTTCACTTCAGGTTAACTGTATCCCTTGGACCTTCTTATTGACCATGAAACACAGAAATTGCATCGGAATTAAAAACAAAAGGCACAATGGCACTTAACTACAAGAAGACTGACTCTTCTTACTGTCTCCGTTTTGAACTTTTCCTGTGTGATCAGTTTTTGATTCCGTTGCTTTACTTCAGTTTTTCTGTATCCCCTGGACCTTCTTATCGACGTTGAACACAGAAACTGCATCGCAATTAAATACAAAAGGCACAATGCCGACTTAAGTACAAGAAGACTGACTCTTCTTACTGTCTACGTTTTGAACTCATCCTGTGTGACCAGTTTTTGATTACGTTGCTTCAATTCAGGTTTACTGATTCCCTCTGACCTTCTTATTGACGATGAAACACAGAAATTGCTTCGGAATTAAATACAAAAGGCACAATGCCGACTTAAGTACAAGAAAGCTGACTCTTCTTACTGCCAATGTTTTGAACAATTCCTGTGTCAGTAGTTATAGGTTTCGATGCTTCACTTCACGATTACTGTATCTCTCTGACCTTCTTATTGACGATGAAACACAGATATTGCATCGGAATTAAACACAAATGGCACAATGGCGACTTAAGTACAAGAAAACAGACTCTTCTTACTATCGATAATTTGACCATTATTGTGGCACTAGTTATAGATCCCGATGCTTCACTTCAGGTTTACTGTATCCCTCTGACCTTCTTATTGACGATGAAACACAGAAATTGCATCGGAATTAAATACAAAAGGCACAATGCCGACTTAAGTACAAGAAAACTGACTCTTCTTACTGTCTATGTTTTGAACCATTCCTGTGACACTAGTTATGGGTTGCGATGCTTCACTTCAGGTTTACTGTATCCCTCTGACCTTCTCATTGACGATGAAACACAGAAATTGCATCGGAATGAAATACAAAAGGCACAATGCCGACTTAAGTGCAAGGAAACTGACTCTTCTTACTGTCTATGTTTGAACCATTCCTGTGACACTAGTTATAGATTCCGATGCTTCACTTCAGGTTCACTGTATCACTCTGACCTTCTTATTGACGATGAAACACAGAAATTGCATCGGAATTAAATACAAAAGGTACAATGCCGACTTAAGTACAAGAAAACTGACTCTTCTTACTGTCTATGTTTTGAACCACTCCTGTGACACTAGTTATAGATTCCGATGCCTCACGTCAGGTTCACTGTATCCCGCTGACCTTCTTATTGACGATCAAACACTGAAATTGCATCGGAATTAAATACAAAAGGCACAATGCCGACTTAAGTACAAGAAATCTGACTCTTGTTATTGTCTATGTTTTGTAGCATTCCTGTGACACCAGTTATACATTCCGATGCTTCACTTCAGGTTTACTGTATGCCTGTGACCTTCTTATTGACGATGAAACACAGAAATTGCATCGGAATTAAATACAAAAGGCACAATGCCAACTTAAGTACAAGAAAACTGACTCTTCTTACTGTCTATGTTTTGAACCATTCCTGTGACACTAGTTATACATTCCGATGTTTCACTTCAGGTTTACTGTATCCCTCTGACCTTCTTATTGACGATGAAACACAGAAATTGATTCGGAATTAAATACAAAAGGCACAACGCCAACTTAAGTACAAGATAACTGACTCTTCTTACTGTCTATGGTTTGAACCATTCCTGCCACACTAGTTATAGATTCCGATGCTTCACTTCAGGTTTACTGTATCCCTCTGACCTTCTTATTGACGATGAAACACAGAAATTGCATCGGATTAAATACAAAAGGCACAATGCTGACTTAAGTCCAAGAAAACTGACTCTTCTTACTGTCTATGTTTTGAACCATTCCTGTGACACTAGTTATAGATTCCGATGCTTCACTTCAGTTTCACTGTATCCCTCTGACCTTCTTATTGACGATGAAACACTGAAATTGCATCGGAATTAAATACAAAAGGCACAATGCCGACTTAAGTACAAGAAAACTGACCCTTCTTACTGTCTATGCTTTGATCCATTCCTATGACACTAGTTATAGATTCCGATGCTGCACTTCAGGTTTACTGTATCCCTCTGACCTTCTTATTGACGATGAAACACAGAAATTGCATCGGAATTAAATACAAAATGCACAATGCCGACTTAAGTACAAGAAAACTGACTCTTCCAACTGTCTATGTTTTGAACCATTCCTGTGACACTACTTATAGTTTCCGATGCTTCACTTCAGGTTCACTGTATCCCTCTGACCTTCTTATTGACGATGAAACACTGAAATTGCATCGGAATTAAATACAAAAGGCACAATGCCGACTTAAGTACAAGCAAGCTGACTCTTCTTACTGTCTATGTTTTTAACCATTCATGTGACACTACTTATAGATTCCGATGCTTTACTCCAGGTTTAGTGTATCCCTCTGACCTTCTTATTGACGATGAAACTCAGAAATTGCTTCGGAATTAGATACAAAAGGCACAATGCCCACTTAAGTACAAGAAAACTGACTCTTCTTACTGTCTATGCTTTGATCCATTCCTGTGACACTAGATATAGATTCCGATGCTTCACTTTAGGATTACTGTATCCCTTGGACCTTCTTATTGACGATGAAACATAGAAATTGCATCGGAATTAAATAGAAAAGGAACAATGCCGACTTAAGTACAAGAAAACTTACTCTTCTTACTGTCTATGTTTTGAACCATTCCTGTGACGCTAGTTATAGATTCCGATGCTTCATTTCAGATTCACTGTATCCCGCTGACCTTCTTATTGACGATGAAACACTGAAATTGTATCGGAATTAAATACAAAAGGCACAATGCCGACTTAAGTACAAGAAAACTGACTCATCTTACTGTCTATGTTTGTACCATTCCTGTGACACTAGTTACACATTCCGATGCTTCACTTCAGGTTTACTGTATGTCTCTGACCTTCTTGTTGACGATGAAACACAGAAATTGCATCGTAATGAAATACAAAAGGCACAATGCCGACTTAAGTACAAGAAAACTGACTGTTCTTACTGTCTATGTTTTGAACCATTCCTGTGACACTAGTTATAGATTCCGATGCTTCACTTCCGGTTTACTGTATCCCTCTGACCTTCTTATTGACTATGAAACACAAAAATTGCATCGGAAATAAATATAAAAGGCTCAATGCCGACTTAAGTTCAAGAAAACTGACTCTATTTACTGTCTATGATTTGAACCATTCCTGTGACAATAGTTATAGGTTCCGATGCTTCACTTCAGGTTTACTGCATCCCTGTGACCTTCTTATTGACGATGAAACACAGATATTGCATCGGAATTAAATACAAAAGGCACAATGCCGACTTATGTACAAGAAAACTGACTCTTCTTACTGTGTATGTTATGAACCATTCCTGTGACACTAGTTATAGATTCCGATGCTTCACTTCAGGTTTACTGTATCCCTCTGACCTTATTATTGACGATGAAAGACAGAAATTGCATCGGAATTAAATACAAAAGGCACAATGCCGACATTAGTACTAGAAAACTGACTCTTCTTACTGTGTATGTTTTGAACCAATCCTATGACACTAGTTATAGATTCCGATGCTTCACTTCAAGTTTACTGTATCCCTCTGACCTTCTTATTGACGATGAAACACAGAAAATGCATCGGAATTAAATACATAAGGCACAATGCAGACTTAAGTCCAAGAAAACTGACTCTTCTTACTGTCTATGTTTTGAACTATTCCTGTGACTCTAGTTATAGATTCCGATGCTTCACTTCAGGTCCACTGTATCCCTCTGTCCTTCTTATTAACGATGAAACACAGAAATTGCAACGGAATTAAATAGAAATGAACAATGCCGACTTAAGTACAAGAAAACTGACTCTTCTTACTGTCTATGGTTTGAACCATTCCTGTGACCCTAGTTATAGATTCCGATGCTTCACTTCAGGTTTACTGTATCCCTCTGACCTTCTTATTGACGATGAAACACAGAAATTGATTCGGAATTAAATACAAAAGGCACAATGCCAACTTAAGTACAAGAAAACTGACTCTTCCTACTGTCTATGTTTTGAACCATTCCTGTGACACTAGTTATAGATTCCGATGCTTCACTTCAGGTTCACTGTATCCCTCTGACCTTCTTATTGACGATGAAACACTGAAATTGCATCGGAAATAAATACAAAAGGCACAATGCCGACTTAAGTACAAGATAACTGACACATCTTACTAGCTATGTTTTGAACCATTGCTGTGAAACTAGTTATAGATTCCGATGCTGCACTTCATGTTTACTGTATCCCTCTGGCCTCCTTATTGACGATGAAACACAGAAGTTGCATCGGAATTAAATACAAAAGGCACAATGCCGACTTAAGTACAAGCAAACTGACTCTTCTTACTGTCTATGTTTGAACCATTCCTGTGACACTAGTTATAGATTCCGATGCTTCACTTCAGGTTCACTGTATCCCTCTGACCTTCTTATTGACGATGAAACACTGAAATTGCATCGGAATTAAATACAAAAGGCACAATGCCGACTTAAGTACAAGAAAACTGACCCTTCTTACTGTCTATGTTTTGATCCATTCCTATGACACTAGTTATAGATTCCGATGCTTCACTTCAGGTTTACTGTATCCCTCTGACCTTATTATTGACGATGAAACACAGAAATTGCATCGGAATTAAATACAAAAGGCACAATGCCGACTTAAGTACAAGAAAACTGACTCTTCCTACTGTCTATGTTTTGAACCATTCCTGTGACACTAGTTATAGATTCCGATGCTTCACTTCAGGTTCACTGTATCCCTCTGACCTTCTTATTGACGATGAAACACTCAAATTGCATCGGAAATAAATACAAAAGGCACAATGCCGACTTAAGTACAAGAAAACTGACACATCTTACTAGCTATGTTTTGAACCATTGCTATGAAACTAGTTATAGATTCCGATGCTTCATTTCAGGTTCACTGTATCCCGCTGACCTTCTTATTGACGATGAGACACTGAAATTGCATCGGAATTAAATACAAAAGGCACAATGCCGACTTAAGTACAAGAAAACTGTCTCATCTTACTGTCTATGTTTTGTACCATTCCTGTGACACTAGTTATACATTCCAATGCTTCACTTCAGGTTTACTGTATGTCTCTGATCTTCTTATTGACGATGAAACACAGAAATTGCATCGTAATGAAATACAAAAGGCACAATGCCGACTTAAGTACAAGAAAACTGACTCTTCTTACTGTCTATGTTTTGAACCTTTCCTGTGACACTAGTTATAGATTCCGATGCTTCACTTCCGGTTTACTGTATCCCTCTGACCTTCTTATTGACGATGAAACACAAAAATTGCATTGGAATTAAATATAAAAGGCTCAATGCCGACTTAAGTACAAGAAAGCTGACTCTATTTACTGTCTATGATTTGAACCATTCCTGTGACAATAGTTATAGATTGCGATGCTTCACTTCAGGTTTACTGCATCCCTGTGACCTTCTTATTGACGATGAAACACAGATATTGCATCGGAATTAAATACAAAAGGCACAATGCCGACTTAAGTACAAGAAAACTTACTCTTCTTACTGTGTATGTTATGAACCATTCCTGTGACACTAGTTATAAATTCCGA
Organism: Schistocerca americana; assembly: GCF_021461395.2. Classification (NCBI taxonomy): domain Eukaryota; kingdom Metazoa; phylum Arthropoda; class Insecta; order Orthoptera; family Acrididae; genus Schistocerca; species Schistocerca americana. The sequence continues at coordinate 234,655,885 of NC_060127.1, forward strand.
TGCTTCACTTCAGGTTTACTATATCCCTCTGAACTTACTATTGACGATGAAACACAGAAATTGCATCCGAATTAAATACAAAAGGCACGATGCCGACATTAGTACAAGAAAACTGACTCTCCTTACTGTCTATGTTATGAACCAATCCTGTGACACTAGTTATAGATTCCGATGCTTCACCTCAAGTTTACTGTATCCCTCTGACCTTCTTATTGACGATGAAACTCAGAAAATGCATCGGAATTAAATACAAAAGGCACAATGCCGACATAAGTCCAAGAAAACTGACTCTTCTTACTGTCTATGTTTTGAACCATTCCTGTGACTCTAGTTATAGAGTCCGATGCTTCACTTCAGGTCCACTGTATCCCTCTGTCCTTCTTATTGACGATGAAACACAGAAATTGCATCGGAATTAAATAGATAAGGAACAATGCCGACTTAAGTAGAAGAAAATTGACTCTTCTTACTGTCTATGTTTTGAACCATTCCTGTGACACTAGCTATAGATTCCGATGCTTCACTTCAGGATTACTGTATCCCTTGGACCTTCTTATTGACGATGAAACATAGAAATTGCATCGGAATTAAATAGAAAAGGAACAATGCCGACTTAAGTACAAGAAAACTGACTCTTCTTACTGTCTATGTTTTGAACCATTCCTGTGACACTAGTTATAGATTCCGATGCTTCACTTCAGGTTTACTGTATCCCTTGGACCTTCTTATTGACGATAAAACATAGAAATTGCATCGGAATTAAATAGAAATGAACAATGCCGACTTAAGTACAAGAAAACTGGCTCTTCTTACTGTCTATGGTTTGAACCATTCCTGTTACCCTAGTTATGGATTCCGATGCTTCACTTCAGGTTTACTGTATCCCTCTGACCTTCTTATTGACGATGAAACACAGAAATTGATTCGGAATTAAATACAAAAGGCACAATGCCGACTTAAGTACAAGAAAACTGACTCTTCCTACTGTCTATGTTTTGAACCATTCCTGTGACATTAGTTATAGATTCCGATGCTTCACTTCAGGTTCACTGTATCCCTTTGACCTTCTTATTGACGATGAAACACTGAAATTGCATCGGAAATAAATACAAAAGGCACAATGCCGACGTTAGTACTAGAAAACTGACTCTTCTTACTGTCTATGTTTTGAACCAATCCTGTGACACTAGTTATAGATTCCGATGCTACACTTCAAGTTTACTGTATCCCTCTGACCTTCGTATTGACGATGAAACACAGAAAATGCATCGGAATTATATACAAAAGGCACAATGCCGACTTAAGTCCAAGAAAACTGACTCTTCTTTCTGTCTATGTTTTGAACCATTCCTGTGACTCTAGTTATAGATTCCGATGCTTCACTTCAGGTCCACTGTATCCCTCTGTCCTTCTTATTGACGATGAAACACAGAAATTGCATCGGAATTAAATAGATAAGGAACAATGCCGACTTAAGTACAAGAAAACTGACTCTTCCTACTGTCTATGTTTGAACCATTCCTGTGACACTAGTTATAGGTTCCGAAGCTTCACTTCAGGTTCACTGTATCCCTCTGACCTTCCTATTGACGATGAAACACTGAAATTGCATCGGAATTAAATTCAAAAGGCACAATGCCGACTTAAGTACAAGAAAACTGACCCTTCTTACTGTCTATGTTTTGATCCATTCCTATGACACTAGTTATAGATTGCGATGCTTCACTTCAGGTTTACTGTATCCCTCTGACCTTCTTATTGACGATGAAACACAGAAATTGCATCGGAAACTAATACAAAAGGCACAATGCCGACTTAAGTACAAGAAAACTGACTCTTCCTACTGTCTATGTTTTGAACCATTCCTGTGACACTAGTTATAGATTCCGATGCTTCACTTCAGGTTCACTGTATCCCTCTGACCTTCTTATTGACGATGAAACACTGAAATTGCATCGGAAATAAATACAAAAGGCACAATGCCGACTTAAGTACAAGAAAACTGACACATCTTACTAGCTATGTTTTGAACCATTGCTATGAAACTAGTTATAGATTCCGATGCTTCATTTCAGGTTCACTGTATCCCGCTGACCTTCTTATTGACGATGAAACACTGAAATTGCATCGGAATTAAATACAAAAGGCACAATGCCGACTTAAGTACAAGAAAACTGACTCATCTTACTGTCTATGTTTTGTACCATTCCTGTGACACTAGTTATACATTCCGATGCTTCACTTCAGGTTTACTGTATGTCTCTGATCTTCTTATTGACGATGAAACACAGAAATTGCATCGTAATGAAATACAAAAGTCACAATGCCGACTTAAGTACAAGAAAACTGACTCTTCTTACTGTCTATGTTTTGAACCTTTCCTGTGACACTAGTTATAGATTCCGATGCTTCACTTCCGGTGTACTGTATCCCTCTGACCTTCTTATTGACGATGAAACCAAAAATTGCATCGGAATTAAATATAAAAGGCTCAATGCCGACTTAAGTACAAGAAAACTGACTCTATTTACTGTCTATGATTTGAACCATTCCTGTGACAATAGTTATAGATTCCGATGCTTCACTTTAGGTTTACTGCATCCCTGTGACCTTCTTATTGACGATGAAACACAGATATTGCATCGGAATTAAATACAAAAGGCACAATGCCCACTTAAGTACAAGAAAACTGACTCTTCTTACTGTGTATGTTATGAACCATTCCTGTGACACTAGTTATAGATTCCGATGCTTCACTTCAGGTTTACTGTATCCCTCTGACCTTACTATTGACGATGAAACACAGAAATTGCATCCGAATTAAATACAAAAGGCACAATGCCGACATTAGTACAAGAAAACTGACTCTTCTTACTGTCTATGTTTTGAACCAATCCTGTGACACTAGTTATAGATTCCGATGCTTCACTTCAAGTTTACTGTATCCCTCTGACCTTCTTATTGACGATGAAACATAGAAATTGCATCGGAATTAAATAGAAAAGGAACAATGCCGACTTAAGTACAAGAAAACTGACTCTTCTTACTGTCTATGTTTTGAACCATTCCTGTGACACTAGTTATAGATTCCGATGCTTCACTTCAGGTTTACTGTATCCCTTGGACCTTCTTATTGACGATAAAACATAGAAATTGCATCGGAATTAAATAGAAATGAACAATGCCGACTTAAGTACAAGAAAACTGACTCTTTTTACTGTCTATTGTTTGAACTATTCCTGTGACCCTAGTTATAGATTCCGATGCTTCACTTCAGGTTTACTGTATCCCTCTGACCTTCTTATTGACGATGAAACACAGAAATTGATTCGGAATTAAATACAAAAGGCACAATGCCGACTTAAGTACAAGAAAACTGACTCTTCCTACTGTCTATGTTTTGAACCATTCCTGTGACACTAGTTATAGATTCCGATGCTTCACTTCAGGTTCACTGTATCCCTCTGACCTTCTTATTGACGATGAAACCCAGAAATTGCATCGGAATTAAATACAAAAGGCACAATGCCGACTTACGTACAAGAAAACTGGCTCTTCTTACTGTGTATGTTATGAACCATTCCTGTGACACTAGTTATAGATTCCGATGCTTCACTTCAGGTTTACTGTATCCCTCTGACCTTACTATTGACGATGAAACACAGAAATTGCATCCGAATTAAATACAAAAGGCACGATGCCGACATTAGTACAAGAAAACTGACTCTTCTTACTGTCTATGTTTTGAACCAATCCTGTGACACTAGTTATAGATTCCGATGCTTCACTTCAAGTTTACTGTATCCCTCTGACCTTCTTATTGACGATGAAACTCAGAAAATGCATCGGAATTAAATACAAAAGGCACAATGCCGACTTAAGTCCAAGAAAACTGACTCTTCTTACTGTCTATGTTTTGAACCATTCCTGTGACTCTAGTTATAGATTCCGATGCTTCACTTAAGGTCCACTGTATCCCTCTGTCCTTCTTATTGACGATGAAACACAGAAATTGCATCGGAATTAAATAGATAAGGAACAATGCCGACTTAAGTAGAAGAAAATTGACTCTTCTTACTGTCTATGTTTTGAACCATTCCTGTGACACTAGCTATAGATTCCGATGCTTCACTTCAGGATTACTGTATCCCTTGGACCTTCTTATTGAGGATGAAACATAGAAATTGCATCGGAATTAAATAGAAAAGGAACAATGCCGACTTAAGTACAAGAAAACTGACTCTTCTTACTGTCTATGTTTTGAACCATTCCTGTGACACTAGTTATAGATTCCGATGCTTCACTTCAGGTTTACTGTATCCCTTGGACCTTCTTATTGACGATAAAACATAGAAATTGCATCGGAATTAAATAGAAATGAACAATGCCGACTTAAGTACAAGAAAACTGGCTCTTCTTACTGTCTATGGTTTGAACCATTCCTGTTACCCTAGTTATAGATTCCGATGCTTCACTTCAGGTTTACTGTATCCCTCTGACCTTCTTATTGACGATGAAACACAGAAATTGATTCGGAATTAAATACAAAAGGCACAATGCCGACTTAAGTACAAGAAAACTGACTCTTCCTACTGTCTATGTTTTGAACCATTCCTGTGACATTAGTTATAGATTCCGATGCTTTACTTCAGGTTCACTGTATCCCTCTGACCTTCTTATTGACGATGAAACACTGAAATTGCATCGGAAATAAATACAAAAGGCACAATGCCGACGTTAGTACTAGAAAACTGACTCTTCTTACTGTCTATGTTTTGAACCAATCCTGTGACACTAGTTATAGATTCCGATGCTACACTTCAAGTTTACTGTATCCCTCTGACCTTCGTATTGACGATGAAACACAGAAAATGCATCGGAATTATATACAAAGGGCACAATGCCGACTTAAGTCCAAGAAAACTGACTCTTCTTTCTGTCTATGTTTTGAACCATTCCTGTGACTCTAGTTATAGATTCCGATGCTTCACTTCAGGTCCACTGTATCCCTCTGTCCTTCTTATTGACTATGAAACACAGAAATTGCATCGGAATTAAATAGATAAGGAACAATGCCAACTTAAGTACAAGAAAACTGACTCTTCCTACTGTCTATGTTTGAACCATTCCTGTGACACTAGTTATATATTCCGATGCTTCACTTCAGGTTCACTGTATCCCTCTGACCTTCTTATTGACGATGAAACACTGAAATTGCATCGGAAATATATACAAAAGGCACAATGCCGACTTAAGTACAAGAAAACTGACACATCTTACTAGCTATGTTTTGAACCATTGCTGTGGAAACTAGTTATAGATTCCGATGCTTCACTTCATGTTTACTGTATCCCTCTGGCCTCCTTATTGACGATGAAACACAGAAGTTGCATCGGAATTAAATACAAAAGGCACAATGCCGACTTAAGTACAAGCAAACTGACTCTTCTTACTGTCTATGTTTTGAACCATTCCTGTGACACTAGTTATAGATTCCGATGCTTCACTTCAGGTTCACTGTATCCCTCTGACCTTCCTATTGACGATGAAACACTGAAATTGCATCGGAATTAAATACAAAAGGCACAATGCCGACTTAAGTACAAGAAAACTGACCCTTCTTACTGTCTATGTTTTGATCCATTCCTATGACACTAGTTATAGATTCCGATGCTTCACTTCAGGTTTACTGTATCCCTCTGACCTTCTTATTGACGATGAAACACAGAAATTGCATCGGAAACTAATACAAAAGGCACAATGCCGACTTAAGTACAAGAAAACTGACTCTTCCTACTGTCTATGTTTTGAACCATTCCTGTGACACTAGTTATAGATTCCGATGCTTCACTTCAGGTTCACTGTATCCCTCTGACCTTCTTATTGACGATGAAACACTGAAATTGCATCGGAAATAAATACAAAAGGCACAATGCCGACTTAAGTACAAGAAAACTGACACATCTTACTAGCTATGTTTTGAACCATTGCTATGAAACTAGTTATAGATTCCGGTGCTTCATTTCAGGTTCACTGTATCCCGCTGACCTTCTTATTGACGATGAAACACTGAAATTGCATCGGAATTAAATACAAAAGGCACAATGCCGACTTAAGTACAAGAAAACTGACACATCTTACTGTCTATGTTTTGTACCATTCCTGTGACACTAGTTATACAATCCGATGCTTCACTTCAGGTTTACTGTATGTCTCTGATCTTCTGATTGACGATGAAACACAGAAATTGCATCGTAATGAAATACAAAAGGCACAATGCCGACTTAAGTACAAGAAAACTGACTTTCCTTACTGTCTATGTTTTGAACCTTTCCTGTGACACTAGTTATAGATTCCGATGCTTCACTTCCGGTGTACTGTATCCCTCTGACCTTCTTATTGACGATGAAACCGAAAATTGCATCGGAATTAAATGTAAAAGGCTCAATGCCGACTTAAGTACAAGAAAACTGACTCTATTTACTGTCTATGATTTGAACCATTCCTGTGACAATAGTTATAGATTCCGATGCTTCACTTCAGGTTTACTGCATCCCTGTGACCTTCTTATTGACGATGAAACACAGATATTGCATCGGAATTAAATACAAAAGGCACAATGCCCACTTAAGTACAAGAAAACTGACTCTTCTTACTGTGTATGTTTTGAACCATTCCTGTGACACTAGTTATAGATTCCGATGCTTCACTTCAGGTTTACTGTATCCCTCTGACCTTACTATTGACGATGAAACACAGAAATTGCATCCGTATTAAATACAAAAGGCACAATGCCGACATTAGTACAAGAAAACTGACTCTTCTTACTGTCTATGTTTTGAACCAATCCTGTGACACTAGTTATAGATTCCGATGCTTCACTTCAAGTTTACTGTATCCCTCTGACCTTCTTATTGACGATGAAACATAGAAATTGCATCGGAATTAAATAGAAAAGGAACAATGCCGACTTAAGTACAAGAAAACTGACTCTTCTTACTGTCTATGTTTTGAACCATTCCTGTGACACTAGTTATAGATTCCGATGCTTCACTTCAGGTTTACTGTATCCCTTGGACCTTCTTATTGACGATAAAACATAGAAATTGCATCGGAATTAAATAGAAATGAACAATGCCGACTTAAGTACAAGAAAACTGACTCTTCTTACTGTCTATTGTTTGAACCATTCCTGTGACCCTAGTTATAGATTCCGATGCTTCACTTCAGGTTTACTGTATCCCTCTGACCTTCTTATTGACGATGAAACACAGAAATTGATTCGGAATTAAATACAAAAGGCACAATGCCGACTTAAGTACAAGAAAACTGACTCTTGCTACTGTCTATGTTTTGAACCATTCCTGTGACACTAGTTATAGATTCCGATGCTTCACTTCAGGTTGACTGTATCCCTCTGACCTTCTTATTGACGATGAAACCCAGAAATTGCATCGGAATTAAATACAAAAGGCACAATGCCGACTTACGTACAAGAAAACTGGCTCTTCTTACTGTGTATGTTATGAACCATTCCTGTGACACTAGTTATAGTTTCCGATGCTTCACTTCAGGTTTACTGTATCCCTCTGACAGTATTATTGATGATGAAACACAGAAATTGCATCGGAATTAAATACAAAAGGCACAATGCCGACATTAGTACTAGAAAACTGACCCTTCTTACTGTCTATGTTTTGAACCATTCCTGTGACTCTAGTTATAGATTCCGATGCTTCACTTCAGGTCCACTGTATCCCTCTGTCCTTCTTACTGACGATGAAACACAGAAATTGCATCGGAATTAAATAGATAAGGAACAATGCCGACTTAAGTAGATGAAAATTGACTCTTCTTACTGTCTATGATTTGAACCATTCCTGTGACACTAGCTATAGATTCCGATGCTTCACTTCATGTTTACTGTATCCCTCTGACCTTCTTATTGACGATGAAACCCAGAAATTGCATCGGAATTAAATACAAAAGGCATAATGCCGACTTAGGTACAAGAAAGCTGACTCTTCTTATTGTCTATGTTTTGAACCATTCCTGTGACACTAGTTATGGATTCCGATGCTTCACTTCTGGTTTACTGTATCCCTCTGACCCTCTTATTGACGATGAAACACAGAAGTTGCATCGGAATTAAATACAAAAGGCACAATGCCGACTTAAGGACAAGCAAACTGACTCTTCTTACTGTCTATGTTTTGAACCATTCCTGTGACACTAGTTATAGATTCCGATGCTTCACTTCAGGTTCACTATATCCCTCTGACCTTCTTATTGACGATGAAACACTGATATTGCATCGGAATTAAATACAAAAGGCACAATGCCGACTTAAGTACAAGAAAACTGACCCTTCTTACTGTCTATGTTTTGATCCATTCCTATGACCCTAGTTATAGATTCCGATGCTTCACTTCAGGTTTACTGTATCCCTCTGACCTTCTTATTGACGATGAAACACAGAAATTGCATCGGAATTAAATACAAAAGGCACAATGCCGACTTAAGTACAAGAAAACTGACTCTTCCTACTGTCTATGTTTTGAACCATTCCTGTGACACTAGTTATTGATTCCGATGCTTCACTTCAGGTTCACTGTATCCCTCTGACCTTCTTATTGACGATGAAACACTGAAATTGCATCGGAAATAAATACAAAAGGCACAATGCCGACTTAAGTACACGAAAACTGACACATCTTACTAGCTATGTTTTGAACCATTGCTGTGAAACTAGTTATAGATTCCGTGCTTCACTTCATGTTTACTGTATCCCTCTGGCCTCCTTATTGACGATGAAACACTGAAATTGCATCGGAATTAAATACAAAAGGCACAACGCCGACTTAAGTACAAGAAAACTTGCTCTTCTTACTGTCTATGCTTTGAACCATTCCTGTGACACTAGTTATAGATTCCAATGCTTCACTTCAAGTTTAATGTATCCCTCTGACCTTCTTATTGACGATGAAACACAGAAGTTGCATCGGAATTAAATACAAAAGGAACAATGCCGACTTAAGTACAAGCAAACTGACTCTTCTTACTGTCTATGTTTTGAACCATTCATGTGACACTAGTTATAGATTCCGATGCTTTACTCCAGGTTTAGTGTATCCCTCTGACCTTCTTATTGACGATGAAACTCACAAATTGCTTCGGAATTAAATACAAAAGGCACAATGCCGACTTAAGTACAAGAAAACTGACTCTTCTTACTGTCTATGCTTTGATCCATTCCTGTGACACTAGATATAGATTCCGATGCTTCACTTCAGGATTACTGTTTCCTTTGGACCTTCTTATTGACGATGAAACATAGAAATTGCATCGGAATTAAATAGAAAAGGAACAATGCCGACTTAAGTACAAGAAAACTGACTCTTCTTACTGTCTATGTTTTGAACCATTTGTGTGACACTAGATATAGATTCCGATGATTCACTTCAGGATTACTGTATCCCTTGGACCTTCTTATTGACGATGAAACATAGAAATTGCATCGGAATTAAATACAAAAAGCACAATGCCGACTTAAGTACAAGAAAACTGACTCTTCCTACTGTCTATGTTTTGAACCATTCCTGTGACTCTAGTTATAGATTCCGATGCTTCACTTCAGGTTCACTGTATCCCTCTGACCTTCTTATTGACGATGAAACACTGAAATTGCATCGGAATTAAATACAAAAGGCACAATGCCGACTTAAGTACAAGAAAACTGACACATCTTACTTGCTATGTTTTGAACCATTGCTGTGACACTAGTTATAGATTCCGATGCTTCACTTCATGTTTACTGTATCCCTCTGGCCTCCTTATTGACGATATAACACTGAAACTGCATCGGAATTAAATACAAAAGGCACAACGCCGACTTAAGTACAAGAAAACTGGCTCTTCTTTCTGTTTATGTTTTGAACCATTCCTGTGACACTAGTTACAGATTCCAATGCTTCACTTCAGGTTTAATGTATCCCTCTGACCTACTTATTGACGATGAAACACAGAAGTTGCATCGGAATTAAATACAAAAGGCACAATGCCGACTTAAGTACAAGCAAACTGACTCTTCCTACTGTCTATGTTTTGAACCATTCATGTGACACTAGTTATAGATTCCGATGCTTTATCCAGGTTTAGTGTATCCCTCTGACCTTCTTATTGACGATGAAACTCAGAAATTGCTTCGGAATTAAATACAAAAGGCACAATGCCGACTGAAGTACAAGAAAACTGACTCTTCTTACTGTGTATGATTTGATCCATTCCTGTGACACTAGATATAGATTACGATGCTTCACTTCAGGATTACTGTATCCCTTGGACCTTCTTATTGACGATGAAACATAGAAATTGCATCGGAATTAAATAGAAAAGGAACAATGCCGACTTAAGTACAAGAAAACTGACTCTTCTTACTGTCTATGTTTTGAACCATTCCTGTGACACTAGTTATAGATTCCGATGCTTCACTTCAGGTCCACTGTATCCCTCTGTCCTTCTTATTGACGATGAAACACAGAAATTGCATCGGAATTAAATAGATAAGGAACAATGCCGACTTAAGTAGAAGAAAATTGACTCTTCTTACTGTCTATGTTTTGAACCATTCCTGTGACACTAGCTATAGATTCCGATGCTTCACTTCAGGATTACTGTATCCCTTGGAACTTCTTATTGACGATGAAACATAGAAATTGCATCGGAATTAAATAGAAAAGGAACAATGCCGACTTAAGTACAAGAAAACTGACTCTTCTTACTGTCTATGTTTTGAACCATTCCTGTGACACTAGTTATAGATTCCGATGCTTCACTTCAGGTTTACTGTATATCTTGGACCTTGTTATTGACGATGAAACATAGAAATTGCATCGGAATTGAATAGAAATGAACAATGCCGACCTAAGTACAAGAAAACTGACTCTTCTTACTGTCTATGTTTTGAACCATTCCTGTGACACTAGTTATAGATTCCGATGCTTCACTTCAGGATTACTGTATCCCTCTGACCCTCTTATTGACGAAGAAACACTGAAATTGATTCGGAATTAAATACAAAAGGCACAATGCCGACTTAAGTACAAGAAAACTGTCTCTTCCTACTGTCTATGTTTTGAACCATTCCTGTGACACTAGTTATAGATTCCGATGCTTCACTTGAGGTTCACTGTATCCCTCTGACCTTCTTATTGACGAAGAAACACTGAAATTGCATCGGAAATAAATACAAAAGGCACAATGCCGACTTAAGTACAAGAAAACTGACACATCTTACTAGCTATGTTTTGAACCATTGCTGTGAAACTAGTTATAGATTCCGATGCTTCACTTCATGTTTACTGTATCCCTCTGGCCTCCTTATTGACGATGAAACACTGAAATTGCATCGGAATTAAATACAAAAGTCACAACGCCGACTTAAGTACAAGAAAAGTGGCTCTTCTTACTGTGTATGTTATGAACCATTCCTGTGGCACTAGTTATAGATTCCGATGCTTCACTTCAGGTCCACTGTATCCCTCTGTCCTTCTTATTCACGATGAAATACAGAAATTGCATCGGAATTAAATAGATAAGGAACAATGCCGACTTAAGTAGAAGAAAATTGACTCTTCTTACTGTCTATGTTTTGAACCATTCCTGTGACACTAGTTATAGATTCCGATGCTTCACTTCAGGTTCACTATATCCCTCTGACCTTCTTATTGACGATGAAACACTGAAATTGCATCGGAATTAAATACAAAAGGCACAATGCCGACTTAAGTACAAGAAAACTGATCCTTCTTACTGTCTATGTTTTGATCCATTCCTATGACCCTAGTTATAGATTCCGATGCTTCACTTCAGGTTTACTGTATCCCTCTGACCTTCTTATTGACGATGAAACACAGAAATTGCATCGGAATTAAATACAAAAGGCACAATGCCGACTTAAGTACAAGAAAACTGACTCTTCCTACTGTCTATGTTTTGAACCATTCCTGTGACACTAGTTATTGATTCCGATGCTTCACTTCAGGTTCACTGTATCCCTCTGACCTTCTTATTGACGATGAAACACTGAAATTGCATCGGAAATAAATACAAAAGGCACAATGCCGACTTAAGTACACGAAAACTGACACATCTTACTAGCTATGTTTTGAACCATTGCTGTGAAACTAGTTATAGATTCCGTGCTTCACTTCATGTTTACTGTATCCCTCTGGCCTCCTTATTGACGATGAAACACTGAAATTGCATCGGAATTAAATACAAAAGGCACAATGCCGACTTAAGTACAAGAAAACTGACACATCTTACTTGCTATGTTTTGAACCATTGCTGTGACACTAGTTATAGATTCCGATGCTTCACTTCATGTTTACTGTATCCCTCTGGCCTCCTTATTGACGATATAACACTGAAACTGCATCGGAATTAAATACAAAAGGCACAACGCCGACTTAAGTACAAGAAAACTGGCTCTTCTTACTGTCTATGCTTTGAACTATTCCTGTGACACTAGTTATAGATTCCAATGCTTCACTTCAAGTTTAATGTATCCCTCTGACCTTCTTATTGACGATGAAACACAGAAGTTGCATCGGAATTAAATACAAAAGGCACAATGCCGACTTAAGTACAAGCAAACTGACTCTTCTTACTGTCTATGTTTTGAACCATTCATGTGACACTAGTTATAGATTCCGATGCTTTACTCCAGGTTTAGTGTATCCCTCTGACCTTCCTATTGACGATGAAACTCAGAAATTGCTTCGGAATTAAATACAAAAGGCACAATGCCGACTTAAGTACAAGAAAACTGACTCTTCTTACTGTCTATGCTTTGATCCATTCCTGTGACACTAGATATAGATTCCGATGCTTCACTTCAGGATTACTGTATCCCTTGGACCTTCTTATTGACGATGAAACATAGAAATTGCATCGGAATTAAACAGAAAAGGAACAATGCCGACTTAAGTACAAGAAAACTGACTCTTCTTACTGTCTATGTTTTGAACCATTTGTGTGACACTAGATATAGATTCCGATGATTCACTTCAGGATTACTGTATCCCTTGGACCTTCTTATTGACGATGAAACATAGAAATTGCATCGGAATTAAATACAAAAAGCACAATGCCGACTTAAGTACAAGAAAACTGACTCTTCCTACTGTCTATGTTTTGAACCATTCCTGTGACACTAGTTATAGATTCCGATGCTTCACTTCAGGTTCACTGTATCCCTCTGACCTTCTTATTGACGATGAAACACTGAAATTGCATCGGAATTAAATACAAAAGGCACAATGCCGACTTAAGTACAAGAAAACTGACACATCTTACTTGCTATGTTTTGAACCATTGCTGTGACACTAGTTATAGATTCCGATGCTTCACTTCATGTTTACTGTATCCCTCTGGCCTCCTTATTGACGATATAACACTGAAACTGCATCGGAATTAAATACAAAAGGCACAACGCCGACTTAAGTACAAGAAAACTGGCTCTTCTTTCTGTCTATGTTTTGAACCATTCCTGTGACACTAGTTACAGATTCCAATGCTTCACTTCAGGTTTAATGTATCCCTCTGACCTACTTATTGACGATGAAACACAGAAGTTGCATCGGAATTAAATACAAAAGGCACAATGCCGACTTAAGTACAAGCAAACTGACTCTTCCTACTGTCTATGTTTTGAACCATTCATGTGCCACTAGTTATAGATTCCGATGCTTTACTCCAGGTTTAGTGTATCCCTCTGACCTTCTTATTGACGATGAAACTCAGAAATTGCTTCGGAATTAAATACAAAAGGCACAATGCCGACTGAAGTACAAGAAAACTGACTCTTCTTACTGTGTATGATTTGATCCATTCCTGTGATACTAGATATAGATAACGATGCTTCACTTCAGGATTACTGTATCCCTTGGACCTTCTTATTGACGATGAAACATAGAAATTGCATCGGAATTAAATAGAAAAGGAACAATGCCGACTTAAGTACAAGAAAACTGACTCTTCTTACCGTCTATGTTTTGAACCATTCCTGTGACACTAGTTATAGATTCCGATGCTTCACTTCAGGTCCACTGTATCCCTCTGTCCTTCTTATTGACGATGAAACACAGAAATTGCATCGGAATTAAATAGATAAGGAACAATGCCGACTTAAGTAGAAGAAAATTGACTCTTCTTACTGTCTATGTTTTGAACCATTCCTGTGACACTAGCTATAGATTCCGATGCTTCACTTCAGGATTACTGTATCCCTTGGAACTTCTTATTGACGATGAAACATAGAAATTGCATCGGAATTAAATAGAAAAGGAACAATGCCGACTTAAGTACAAGAAAACTGACTCTTCTTACTGTCTATGTTTTGAACCATTCCTGTGACACTAGTTATAGATTCCGATGCTTCACTTCAGGTTTACTGTATCCCTTGGACCTTGTTATTGACGATGAAACATAGAAATTGCATCGGAATTTAATAGAAATGAACAATGTAGACCTAAGTACAAGAAAACTGACTCTTCTTACTGTCTATGTTTTGAACCATTCCTGTGACACTAGTTATAGATTCCGATGCTTCACTTGAGGTTCACTGTATCCCTCTGACCCTCTTATTGACGAAGAAACACTGAAATTGATTCGGAATTAAATACAAAAGGCACAATGCCGACTTAAGTACAAGAAAACTGTCACATCTTACTAGCTATGTTTTGAACCATTGGTGAGAAACTAGTTATAGATTCCGATGCTTCACTTCATGTTTACTGTATCCCTCCGGCCTCCTTATTGACGATGAAACACAGAAATTGCATCGGAATTAAATAGATAAGGAACAATGCCGACTTAAGTAGAAGAAAATTGACTCTTCTTGCTGTCTATGATTTGAACCATTCCTGTGACACTAGCTATAGATGCCGATGCTTCACTTCAGGTTTACTGTATCCCTCTGACCTTCTTATTGACGATGAAACCCAGAAATTGCATCGGAATTAAATACAAAAGGCACAACGCCGAGTTAAGTACAAGAAAACTGGCTCTTCTTACTGTCTATGTTTTGAACCATTCCTGTGACACTAGTTATAGATTCCAATGCTTCACTTCAGGTTTAATGTATCCCTCTGACCTTCTTATTGACGATGAAACACAGAAGTTGCATCGGAATTAAATACAAAAGGCACAATGCCGACTTAAGTACAAGCAAATTGACTCTTCCTACTGTCTATGCTTTAAACCATTCATGTGACACTAGTTATAGATTCCGATGCTTTACTCCAGGTTTAGTGTATCCCTCTGACCTTCTTATTGACGATGAAACTCAGAAATTGCTTCGGAATTAAATACAAAAGGCACAATGCCGACTTAAGTACAAGAAAACTGACTCTTCTTACTGTCTATGATTTGATCCATTCCTGTGACACTAGATATAGATTCCGATGCTTCACTTCAGGATTACTGTATCCCTTGGACCTTCTTGTTGACGATGAAACATAGAAATTGCATCGGAATTAAATAGAAAAGGAACAATGCCGACTTAAGTACAAGAAAACTGACTCCTCTTACTGTCTATGTTTTGAACCATTCCTGTGACACTAGTTATAGATTCCGATGCTTCACTTCAGGTTTACTGTATCCCTCTGACCTTCTTATTGACGATGAAACACAGAAATTGATTCGGAATTAAATACAAAAGGCACAATGCCGACTTAAGTACAAGAAAACTGACACTTCCTACTGTCTATGTTTTGAACCATTCCTGTGACACTAGTTATAGATTCCGATGCTTCACTTGAGGTTCACTGTATCCCTCTGACCTTCTTATTGACGATGAAACACTGAAATTGCATCGGAAATAAATACAAAAGGCACAATGCCGACTTAAGTACAAGAAAACTGACACATCTTACTAGCTATGTTTTGAACCATTGCTGTGAAACTAGTTATAGATTCCGATGCTTCACTTCATGTTTACTGTATCCCTCTGGCCTCCTTATTGACGATGAAACACTGAAATTGCATCGGAATTAAATACAAAAGGCACAACGCCGACTTAAGTACAAGAAAAGTGGCTCTTCTTACTGTGTATGTTATGAACCATTCCTGTGACACTAGTTATAGATTCCGATGCTTCACTTCAGGTTTACTGTATCCCTCTGACCTTATTATTGACGATGAAACACAGAAATTGCATCGGAATTAAATACAAAAGGCACAATGCCGACATTAGTACAAGAAAACTGACTCTTCTTACTGTCTATGTGTTGAACCAATCCTGTGACACTAGTTATTGATTCCGATGCTTCACTTCCGGTTTACTGTATCCCTCTGACCTTCTTATTGACGATGAAACACAGAAAATGCAACGGAATTAAATACAAAAGGCCCAATGCCGACTTAAGTACAAGAAAACTGACCCTTCTTACTGTCTATGTTTTGAACCATTCCTGTGACTCTAGTTATAGATTCCGATGCTTCACTTCAGGTCCACTGTATCCCTCTGTCCTTCTTATTCACGATGAAACACAGAAATTGCATCGGAATTAAATAGATAAGGAACAATGCCGACTTAAGTAGAAGAAAATTGACTCTTCTTACTGTCTATGATTTGAACCATTCCTGTGACACTAGCTATAGATTCCGATGCTTCACTTCAGGTTTACTGTACCCCTCTGACCTTCTTATTGACGATGAAACCCAGAAATTGCATCGGAATTAAATACAAAATGCATAATGCCGACTTAGGTACAAGAAAGCTGACTCTTCTTATTGTCTATGTTTTGAACCATTCCTGTGACACTAGTTATAGATTCCGATGTTTCACTTCTGGTTTACTGTATCCCTCTGACCTTCTTATTGACGATGAAACACAGAAGTTGCATCGGAATTAAATACAAAAGGCACAATGCCGACTTAAGTACAAGCAAACTGACTCTTCATACTGTCTATGTTTTGAACCATTCCTGTGACACTAGTTATAGATTCCGATCCTTCACTTCAGGTTCACTGTATCCCTCTGACCTTCTTGTTGACGATGAAACACTGAAATTGCATCGGAATTAAATACAAAAGGCACAATGCCGACTTAAGTACAAGAAAAGTGACCCTTCTTACTGTCTATGTTTTGATCCATTCCTATGACACTAGTTATAGATTCCGATGCTTCACTTCTGGTTTACTGTATCCCTCTGACCTTCTTATTGACGATGAAACACAGAAATTGCATCGGAATTAAATACAAAAGGCACAATGCCGACTTAAGTACAAGAAAACTGACTCTTCCTACTGTCTATGTTTTGAACCATTCCTGTGACACTAGTTATAGATTCCGATGCTTCACTTCAGGTTCACTGTATCCCTCTGACCTTCTTATTGACGATGAAACACTGAAATTGCATCGGAATTAAATACAAAAGGCACAATGCCGACTTAAGTACAAGAATACTGACACATCTTACTAGCTATGTTTTGAACCATTGCTGTGAAACTAGTTATAGATGCCGATGCTTCACTTCATGATTACTGTATCCCTCTGGCCTCTTAATTGACGATGAAACACTGAAATTGCATCGGAATTAAATACAAAAGGCACAACGCCGACTTAAGTACAAGAAAACTGGCTCTTCTTTCTGTCTATGTTTTGAACCATTCCTGTGACACTAGTTATAGATTCCAATGCTTCACTTCAGGTTTAATGTATCCCTCTGACCTTCTTATTGACGATGAAACACAGAAGTTGCATCGGAATTAAATACAAAAGGCACAATGCCGACTTAAGTACAACCAAACTTACTCTTCTTACTGTCTATGTTTTGAACCATTCATGTGACACTTGTTGTAGATTCCGATGCTTTACTCCAGGTTTAGTGTATCCCTCTGACCTTCTTATTGACGATGAAATTCAGAAATTGCTTCGGAATTAAATACAAAAGGCACAACGCCGACTTAAGTACAAGAAAACTGACTCTTCTTACTGTCTATGCTTTGATCCATTCCTGTGACACTAGATATAGATTCCGATGCTTCACTTCAGGATTACTGTATCCCTTGGACCTTCTTATTGACGATGAAACATAGAAATTGCATCGGAATTAAATAGAAAAGGAACAATGCCGACTTAAGTACAAGAAAACTGACTCTCCTTAGTGTCTATGTTTTGAACCATTCCTGTCACACTAGATATAGATTCCGATGATTCACTTCAGGATTACTGTATCCTTTGGACCTTCTTATTGACGATGAAACATAGAAATTGCATCGGAATTAAATACAAAAATCACAATGCCGACTTAAGTACAAGAAAACTGACTCTTCCTACTGTCTATGTTTTGAACCATTCCTGTGACACTAGTTATAGATTCCGATGCTTCACTTCAGGTTCACTGTATCCCTCTGACCTTCTTATTGACGATGAAACACTGAAATTGCATCGCAATTAAATACAAAAGGCACAATGCCGACTTAAGTACAAGAAAACTGACACATCTTTCTTGCTATGTTTTGAACCATTGCTGTGACACTAGTTATAGATTCCGATGCTTCACTTCATGTTTACTGTATCCCTCTGGCCTCCTTATTGACGATGAAACACTGAAACTGCATCGGAATTAAATACAAAAGGCACAACGCCGACTTAAGTACAAGAAAACTGGCTCTTCTTACTGTCTATGTTTTGAACCATTCCTGTGACACTAGTTATAGATTCCAATGCTTCACTTCAGGTTTAATGTATCCCTCTGACCTTCTTATTGACGATGAAACACAGAAGTTGCATCGGAATTAAATACAAAAGGCACAATGCCGACTTAAGTACAAGCAAACTGACTCTTCCTACTGTCTATGTTTTGAACCATTCATGTGACACTAGTTATAGATTCCGATGCTTTACTCCAGGTTTAGTGTACCCCTCTGACCTTCTTATTGACGATGAAACTCAGAAATTGCTTCGGAATTAAATACAAAAGGCACAATGCCGACTTAAGTACAAGAAAACTGACTCTTCTTACTGTCTGTGATTTGATCCATTCCTGTGACACTAGATATATATTCCGATGCTTCACTTCAGGATTACTGTATCCCTTGGACCTTCTTATTGACGATGAAACATAGAAATTGCATCGGAATTAAATACAAAAGGCAAAATGCCGACTTAGGTACAAGAAAGCTGACTCTTCATATTGTCTATGTTTTGAACCATTCCTGTGACACTAGTTATAGATTCCGATGCTTCACTTCTGGTTTACTGTATCCCTCTGACCTTCTTATTGACGATGAAACTCAGAAATTGCTTCGGAATTGAATACAAAAGGCACAAGGCCGACTTAAGTACAAGAAAACTGACTCTTCTAACTGTCTATGCTTTGATCCATTCCTGTGACACTAGATATAGATTCCGATGCTTCACTTCAGGATTACTGTATCCCTTGGACCTTCTTATTGACGATGAAACATAGAAATTGCATCGGAATTAAATAGAAAAGGAACAATGCCGACTTAAGTACAAGAAAACTGACTCTTCTTACTGTCTATGTTTTGAACCATTCCTGTGACACTAGTTATAGATTCCGATGCTTCACTTCAGGTTCACTGTATCCCGCCGACCTTCTTATTGACAATGAAACACTGAAATTGCATCGGAATTAAATACAAAAGGCACAATGCGGACTTAAGTACAATAAAACTGACTCATCTTACTGTCTATGTTTTGTACCATTCCTGTGACACTAGTTATACATTCCGATGCTTCACTTCAGGTTTACTGTATGTCTCTGATCTTCTTATTGACGATGAAACACAGAAATTGCATGGTAATGAAATACAAAAGGCACAATGCCGACTTAAGTACAAGAAAACTGACTCTTCTTACTGTCTATGTTTTGAACCATTCCTACGATGCTTCACTTCAGGTTTACTGTATGCCTCTGACCTTCTTATTGACGATGAATCACAGAAATTGCATCGGAATTAAATACAAAAGGTACCATGCCGACTTAAGTACAAGAAAACTGACTCATCTTACTTTCTATGTTTTGAACCATTCATGTGATTCTCGTTATAGATTACGATGCTTCACTTCAGGTTTGCTGTATGCCTCTGACCTTCTTATTGACGATGAATCACAGAAATTGCATCGGAATTAAATACAAAAGCTACAATGCCGACCTAAGTACAAGAAAACTGACTCATCTTACTTTCAATGTTTTGAACCATTCATGTGATTTTCGTTATAGATTCCGATGCTTTACTGCAGGTTTACTGTATCCCTCTGACCTTCTTATTGACGATGAAAAACAAAAATTGCATCATAATTAAATATAAAAGGCTCAATGCCGACTTAGGTACAAGAAAACTGACTCTATTTACTGTCTATGTTTTGATCCATTCATGTGACACTAGTTATAGATTCCGATGCTTCACTTCAGGTTAACTGTATCCCTCTGACCTTATTATTGACGATGAAACATTGAAATTGCATCGGAATTAAATACAAAAGGCACAATGCCGACATTAGTACAAGAAAACTGACTCTTCTTACTGTCCATGTTTTGAACCATTCCTGTGACACTAGTTATAGATTCCGATGCTTCACTTCAAGTTTACTGAATCCCTCTGACCTTCTTATTGACGATGAAACACAGAAAATGCATCGGAATTAAATACAAAAGGCACAATGCCGACTTAAGTCCAAGAAAACTGACTCTTCTTACTGTCTATGTTTTGAACCATTCCTGTGGCACTAGTTATAGATTCCGATGCTTCACTTCAGGTCCACTGTATCCCACTGTCCTTCTTATTGACGATGAAACACAGAAATTGCATCGGAATTAAATGGAAAATTAACAATGCCGACTTAAGTAGAAGAAAAATTGACTCTTCTTACTGTCTATGTTTTGAACCATTCCTGTGACACTAGCTATAGATTCCGATACTTCACTTCAGGTTTACTGTATCCCTCTGACCTTCTTATTGACGATGAAACCCAGAAATTGCATCGGAATTAAATACAAAAGGCACAATGCCGACTTAGGTACAAGAAAGCTGACTCTTCTTATTGTCTATGTTTTGAACCATTCCTGTGACACTAGTTATAGATTCCGATGCTTCACTTCTGGTTTACTGTATCCCTCTGACCTTCTGATTGACGATGAAACACAGAAATTGCATCGGAATTAAATACAAAAGGTACAATGCCGACTCAAGTACAAGAAAACTGACTCTTCTTACTGTCTATGTTTTGAACCATTCCTGTGACACTAGTTATAGATTTCGATGCTTCACTTCAGGTTTACTGTATCCCTCTGACTTTATTATTGACGATGAAACACAGAAATTGCATCGGAATTAAATACAAAAGTCACAATGCCGACATTAGTACAAGAAAACTGACTCTTCTTACTGTCTATGTTTTGAACCATTCCTGTGACACTAGTTATAGATTCCGATGCTTCACTTCAGGTTTACTGTATCCCTATGACCTTCCTATTGACGATGAAACACAGAAATTGCATCGGAAATAAATAGAAAAG